>NC_092337.1:382899166-383212777 GCF_046630445.1 Rutidosis leptorrhynchoides
CCCAGCTCATGCGACCGCATGGGCATGGGTTTCAGGTTTTTTTTTTTTTTTTAAATTATATATTGTTTTTCTAAAAATTATATATAAATATATTTACACAAATATATATTAAAAATATAGCGCCAAAAACTTGATGTTATGCGAGGTGTATACAAAATAGTAGTAATTTTTACAAGAAAATACTATTAAATACGATACAATTTTACACAAGTTATTTATTTATTTAGAGATGCGATATACCTAAACCTTGCTACAACACTATAGGCAGTGTACCTAATCGTAGAGTAGTATAATTTTTAGTAAGTCCGGTTCGTTCCACACGGGGACGACTTATTTTACACTATATTTTTAAACAATTATATTTGTACAAAATATATTATATATAGTAATAATATATAAAAGGGGGTTTACCGTTTAATGACCGGTTTGTCGATTTTAAAACTTAAGCGTAAATATAAATGACAATAATTAAAGTGCGTAAAATAAATAACAATATAATAATTATGCTTATTTAAACTTCCGTAACCATGATGTTTGACGTTTTGATTATTTATTACCCTGGGTTAATTGTCCTTTGTCCTGGATGTATTTGAAACCTATCTGGTTTTTGTCCATAATAGTTCATCGGTCATAATTATAAAACGCTCGGCAAATTTAACCTTATACCCGAAGTCAAATATTCCAACTAATTGGGGATTCGAACTGTAACAAGGTCTTAATACTTTGTTTAATGAATACACCAGGTTATCGACTGTGTGTAAACCAAGGTTTTAATACTTTGTTAACAATTACACCAATTACCCTTGAATGTAATCCACCCCTGTTTTAATGAGTCCATTGACTATTAATCCATCCCCGTGTCCGGTCAAATGAACAATAATTTGTATTTATAAATATCCCGCCCATCGTATCCGATTAAGCGTATGTGGTTATATATAGATACGTCAAATTGTAACCTTTATATTAAATTAATGAGGTATCATTAATTTAATATAAAGCCCATTAATAGCTCATAGTCTAATTTCCACAAGTGTCATTCTTTTGTCCAAACCCCAATTATGGTCCAAAGCCCAATTACCCCATCTTAATATTTAGCCTAACAACACGATTACTTCGGCTCAAATAAGCATAATAATAACTTAAGTACGAGACATTAATTTAAAAAGGAAAACATATCTTACATTGGTTATTTATCGCGTAGTGTTACATGGACAGAGCTTCGACTTCAAAACCCGTAAAATAACCTTTACATAACCCAAACTATAAAACTAACCTATACTATATATATATATATATATATATATATATATATATATATATATATATATATATATATATATATATATATATATATATATATATATATATAGTGGTAGGATCAAGAGGGAAGTAACCATTCGGGGGGAAGCGGGGGGAAGCAAAAACTTTTTTTTTTCATTTTTTGAAAAAACTTTATTCACGAACATTATAGATGAGATGAGAATATGAACATTTAGTAGAGACACTTTGTGATAAATGTTTTTATTTTGGCGGAAAACGCTCGAAGAAGTAATATATAACAATTATCGCGTTTTTCGAGCGTATTTTGAGGTTTTAGCTATTGGGGTTTAGATATTAGGGTTTAGATATTAGGGTTTATAGGGTTTAGATATTAGGGTTTAGAAATTTAGGGTTTAGGGTTTAGATTTAGGGTTTAGATTTAGGATTTAGATTGAGTTTTTAACACGAACGGTTTAGAGTTTAGGGTTTAGGGTTTAGGGTTTGGTGTTTTGGGTTTATTCCATAAACCCAAAACACCAAACCCTAAACCCTAAACCCTAAACTCTAAATCAGGCTAAATTTTACTTCACAAAAATGAAAAAAAAACGTTCATATTCTTCACGAACAATATTATCTTGAATGTTATCTTTGTCGATCGTTTTCCCGCCTAAATAATAACATTCATCACGAAGTGTCTCTTCTAAATGTTCATATTTTTGAAAGGACCCGTTCAAATATATTATAAACGATTCACAATAGTTGATTACATCGCGAGGTATTTGACCTCTATTTGATACATTTTACAAACATTGCATTCGTTTTTAAAAGACAAACTTTCCTTACATCGGAAATTGACAGGCATGCATACCATTTCATAATATCCACTATCCAACTATAAATTGATTTAATAATAATCTTTGATGAACTCAATGACTCGAATGCAACGTTCTTCGAAATATGCTATGAAAGACTCCAAGTAATATCTTTAAAATGAGCAAATGCACAGCGGAAGATTTCTTTAACACCTGAGAATAAACATGCTTTAAAGTGTCAACCAAAAGGTTGGTGAGTTCATTAGTTTATCATAAACATTTATTTCCATCATTTTAATAGACCACAAGAATTTCATTTCCAGTTCTCGTAAATATACGTCCCATGCATAGAGACAAAAATAATCATTCATATGGTGAACACCTGGTAACCGACATTAACTAGATACATATAAGAATATCCCCTATCATTCCGGGATCCTCCTTCGGACATGATATAAATTTCGAAGTACTAAAGCATCCGGTACATTGGATGGGGTTTGTTAGGCCCAATAGATCTATCTTTAGGATTCGCGTCAATTAGGGTGTCTGTTCCCTAATTCTTAGGTTGATGCCGGAAAAAAAAATTCAAAAAAAAAAAAAAAATATTTGCTTCCCCCCGTTTCCCCCCGATTGGTTACTTCCCCATTGATCCTGCCCCTATATATATATATATATATATATATATATATATATATATATATATATATATATATATATATATATATATATATATATATATATATATATATATATATATATTATTATATTACAGAGGGAGTATGATAAAAATTGGTGTGTTTAAACTGGCCAAACTCGTTGCCTTTTATAGATGTGGCCTGATTTCTGAAGCCATACGATCGCATGGAATTTGCTCTTCCAGGCCATGCGATCGCATGGCCAGCTGGATCCAGCCACATTGCTTTGTTTTCTTCTTTGTCGACGTTATTTAATATAATATATAATATATAAATAATTTATATAATTATTTAAATATTATATTATATTCTTGTGCATAGTAGACTTGTAATTTTTGGTCCGTTGAGTCGGGCGTTGATAGTTGGCTCAGGTCCCGGTTCCAGATTTTCGAACGTCCTTTCGTATAATTTAATATCTTGTGCTTTGCGTTCCGCAACTTGTACTCTTGTCATTTTTAGACGTTTCTCATCAATAATTTGAACCACTTGGATTGTATCTTGTACATTTGAGCTTTTTGGACGTTTGCGTCTTCAAATCTTCGTTTTCACCTTTTGTCTTCGCACTTATTTATTTAAACGAATATTACTTGAAAATAGAACAATTGCAACTGAAAACTTTTCATATTGGAAGGATATTGCGCCTAAATATATGTTCATTTGGAGTAAAAATACATATAACATCATTGAACAAGTGTAAGGTTGGCCTTGGATTCACGAACCTAAATTATTTATATATAATTACATGTTGGTTAATATTTGTCTAACAAATTAAGTTAAGTCATAGTGTACCACAATCCTAATGCTCGAGTCTAATATGCAAAGGTCGACAAAAATTAGTTTGACTCAAAATGATTTCAAAAAAAATTTATAAATGATTATTATATAATTTAAATATCGTCGTCTTATATTTTTAAAATATTTTTAAAAGATTTAATAGAGTAAATAATATAATTCCTTTATTAATAAATACAATTTTATATTAAAGTATACTTTTATATTTCTTAAGTAATAAAATTTATAAAGTTCATTTAATATCATAAAATATTGTGATAGATTCTATTGAGGTAATTATATAATTTGTATTACATTTTTATTTGATAAAATAGCATTGATAATAATAATAATTAAAAGTCGTATTATTTTGTAATAATTATTATTATTATTTTATTAATAAAAATCAATATTTATATTTACTAAAAATGATATTATGGTAAAATGATAATTCTAATTATGATATCTTTAATATTTACGATACTTTTTAATATTAACTTTAAAGTAATAATTTTTATTTAAAATGATAATAATAATGATATTTTATAATAACAATGACATTTCTATTAAAATGATAATTTTTTTGAATAAATGATAGTTTTTATACTAACGATACTTTTAATAATACTAGTAATGATAAAATAATAAAAATGTTAATTTTTTTCTAAATCATTATCTTACAATAATTAAATTTCATCATGATACTCATACTCATTATTTCCTAATTAATTTGTTAAAGGTTCTTAAATCATCTTTTATATCGCGTTCATTTTAATGAATATAATAGTAATCATAATAGTTAAATATTACTGTTACTAGTTTTAATTATAATACTAATAATAATTATTATTATGATAATGATAATACTAATAATCTATTTTAATGATAATAATAATAATAATACTAATTATAACTTTTAATGATAATAAATGATAATAATAATAAAAATATCAATTTTTAAGGGTAATACTTTTTATAGATGATAATAATAATAATGATAATAATAATAATAATAATAATATAATAATAATAATAATAATAATAATAATAATAATAATAATAATAATAATAATAATAATAATAATAATAAAAATTAGAACGACGATAATGACGACGATAATAATAATCATTTTTACACAACTTCAAATGACTATAACTTCTAATCCGTTCATCGGAACGATTCGACATCTAAAGGAAAAGTTCTTAATTTTTCGCTAGCTTTCCAACGACACGCATATCTTATACCTTATCTTAACCGTAGATGTAACTACTTCGAGATTTAACATAACCTGACTAAGGGCAATATCAAAAGTACAATCATGCATAATCCTATTTTCTCGAGCACTAGTCAGGGATACACTATTAATATGTAAAAATTAAATTATGAGTACTCACGTATCAATATTGAAATTCAATATTGCAGGAAAGGTACGTAGACGCAACGAAGATGATAAACACTAGTTTGACCTCACGAGCATAACCTCGAACATTACCCATTACCTCCATAGCTCTAACCCATAATTTCCTTAGCTCTATCCCGCTCATAAATCCCGTTTTTAAATGACTCGTTCATGACCTCGTCGTAATATTTTATGTATAAAAATACTAATAATAATGCTTCTAGATACTACTAATAACAATATTTCTTAATCATAAAATAATAATAATAATAATAAATAAAATAAATATATACTACGGAGTAAGATAGATAGATGAATTGAATGAAATGAAATCAAATTACGTTCGAGACTTTATAGATCAAATTTGGGTCCCATTACTCCGAAATTTTGGATTGATAAAGAAAATGGAACCGCAATTTGCGGATTACTTCTTCATACATGAACGTAATCCAAACTTATATATATAAAGATTTTATAATATTTTAATTTATATGATTAATTAAATATTATATTATATTTACGTACATGGTAAAAATATAATTTTTACAAAAATGACACGGACGTGGTCTCACGACTCATGTACCACTTTCGGTTTCTCGAGTGCACTTTCGTACGTTTAAAAAACTAGCTTTTTACGTTACGCGACGTGTACCTTTAGTAATAGTTTGATTTATTCATCAATAATTTACTTTATGAAAAATGTAACTTATAAAATTGAGCATTGTGGTCATTTCCTTCTATAAATCAAAGTCTCGTTGTTTGTCAAAATATTTTATTTTAAATTAAACGTTTTGTGACATGTACCTTTATTAATAACTAGACTTAAATTAATTAAAAACTAACACACTCAAAGTGTAACTTAACCTTTTGAGTGTTTTGATCATTTCCTTTTATAATTCATAATCTTTTTATTTATCAAAGCCTATTTATTAATATTAGTTTAAAATCAAAACGTTTTATGCCTAATTTAAATTAAATTTTATAATCTTATACATATTTTTGAAATATTTATCTAATAACATACTAGTTATCCTTTCAAAACTAATTATATAATTTAAGATCATTTACATAATCGAAAATCCTATAACGTTTATGCTTTAAAACTTAATTTGATTTCATTCTTTTATGCGTAAATGTTTAGTTTAATTTCCTTAACTTTCTAAATAATATATCTTAATATAACATATCAAATGGGTTTATCTAGTCAACGAATCTTATCCCAATTTTTCCTTCTATATGATCAATCGAGTATTATGAAATTCAATTCTCCACTAACTTTTGTCTAACTCCCAATAAGTGATACTTTGTTCTTACATGTAAATCACTTTACCATTTATTCCGAATACCATTAAAAAGTAAGGGTTTCCTAATTCAAAGTGGACCTCATAACAGAGACTCATAATCATAGTTCAATGTATCCGATAATTCAATCATTTGATGTAATCTTTCAATCTCGTTGATAAACTTATATCAAACAAATAAGTTTATGTGAAGTATTATTATTCATTCAATACCTTGATCGCATTTCCAAGTTCATAAAATAAATCTCATATCTTATATTCATATCAACTAATCTGTTCAATGTTTTATCAATATTTCTCAATTTAAAAATCACACATATGTATATATATTTATTTACACATAATTGTTCGTGAATCGTCAGGCATGGTCAAAGGGTATTTGATTAAATGAATATAGTTTCAAAACTTTCGAGACTCAACATTACATATTTTTGCTTATCGTGTAGGGTACATATAAAGATTAAAGTTTAAATTTGATCGGAAATTTCCGGGTCATCACAGTACCTACCCGTTAAAAGAAATTTCGTCCCGAAATTTGATAGAGGTTGTCATGGCTAACAGTAAGAATGTTATTATGACGAATATAAGCTGATACATAGAGTTTTATCATGATGGATAAAATAATTCGATTTCTCGAAGCGTATGAGTGAAGCTATCGTAAAAGAGCGAAATGAATAAATGTAGAATCGTTTTAACCGATGACGTAGTTATGATTGATTTTCGGAATTCATGGGATTTAAAGAAAATCTTCGTAATAAGATTTGGTCCTTCCACAATTAAGGAAATCAAGATCTTCTTTGATTTAATACGGTAATCTGTTTCGATTGTTATGTCGGATATTTCACTATAAATCCACCGTCTTCTTTTCCTTATTCTCTCATCTCTCATCTTCTATACTTTCTTCCTCAATTCATACTTTAAAGTATTCGTTAATATGCTCCATCCTATCCTGATCCTTGATATCCTCTTAACTTTCATATCTATCATTCTTCTTTTTAATCTGCCACCGGAAGAATCTATTTACTTCTACTATACCCTAGGGTTTATAGTGTTTTTAGTTCTTCCGTGTCTTCACATTGCTATATGCATTGACATATACGGTTTATAGTTTCTGGGTGGTTGTTGGGTTTTATATCTTCCCTCATACTTCGATGTCCCTGCTTCTGTCTTTTATAATCATTGTCATTCACAGTTAATGTTCTCTTCTATTTGCTGCGGTTTATACCCCAAATTTCTATTTCGGAGCTTTGTCCTTTCGTTTCTTCTTCTTGCGATTAAATAGCTCTTGTAATGGTCCGAAATTCGCACATATGGATTTTGGAATGAACATTGTTAATGTTCTAAGAAGGAATTTGAAATGGTACGATCTTGATTTGTTAAATTACCAGAATACCCTGGAACGAACCGAATCATCAAGAAATATTTCCTTGATATGTTTAGAGATTAGATAGAATGTAAAAGTCGTGTAAATGACACATGATGACGGTATGTTCTGTGAATCATCACGTCCATTAGAAACTCAACATGAATTATTGTAATATAATGACGTTGATCAAGTGTCATTATATTATACTAACTCATACATCAGTTCCCAACACTATTTCAAAACATTCATATTTGAATTTTTCATAATTTAGAAACTAACACAGTTTCTTTTTATGTTGCAGATATTACGGAGAGATAAATGATCTCAGATAAGGATAGTTGTGAAAATATCTCCAGAGATATGGAGAATATGTATAATGGAAGATACGAAGATACCTTATAATATTTAAGGTAAGATGATGATGAAGAATATCTGTCTGTGAAGGTTTAGAATAAGGGGTAACGTGTTTGCTAACGATTTCAGCAGACACTGAATCATTTGGATCCTTTGAAGGCAGGTTCAGTCCTTGTGATTTATCCACAGCCTCTTTCATACTTTGCTCAATCCGTTTTCCAGTTCCAAACCTTCTCTTTTTCTGAGCTTTACCAACACACTATTCTTTATCATCAAACTTTTGGCTGTTAAGGTCGTTTACAGTTTTTGCTGCTTCATTAGTATTTCGAAAAACTGGCTCACAGTTTAAGGTGTTTTCAGAAACTTCACATTAGAAATCTGTAATTCTTGGAGGTAGTCATTATAGGTATAACCGTTGGCGTAGAGACGCTACGGAATTCAAAATACTGATTGCTAATTCCCTGGTGATTGGTACGTCAGGTTAAGATACGGGTGAATATACAGTCGCGTTTCTACGAACAATTTTAATGGTTTTTCGAAGAGACTTGAACCCTTGATCAATGAAGTTGTTGTTAACTTCTCTGCTATTGTGGTGGGATATAAATGGTTCCCCATTAACAATGGCGAAAGGGCAACGTATCTATCGGGGTTATAATAAGACGGGTCCGACTGAAAAGTCGAAGTTGACTTGCTGGAGCTGTGACAAAATTGGCTACTTTGAAGGGAATCGTAAAGTTTGTTTTTGCTAATAAATGCTAAAGAATTCGACGCGATACGTGTTAAACTATGACTTTGGTTTCGAGAGCTTTTCAGGTACAAGACTTCGAATAATGTGCGGTTGGATCATCATCTCGATTGTTCAATGTTTGAAGTGTCTTCCGGAATTTCGAAGGGTTTTAAATGCAGATTGTCATAGTCAATATTCAAATGATGAAATCTTCCTGAATTTCGAATGATTTTCATATACTTCTGAGTGTTACAAATAAAAGTGATGTTCTGTCATAATTTTGAATTCAAAGTATGACTTTGATATATGTAGGAATTCTAAGAGTGATGTCTTCTGTTAAATCTTGACTTGGATTTTGATTTGTCAAAATTAGAATATGTAATCAATTTTGGATGAGAATAGTTATTTTGATTTTTACAAAAGATTGTATATTGTTGAGAGAGTAGTGAATACAGTTGGTGATTACTGAATCAGATTCAAAGAATGTAACATATTAATTGTGAATTTAAATATCTCTCGGGTATTACCTACCGTTAAAAAAAATTTCACAAATAATGTTCTGTACAAGAATTTTCATTACAGTCTTTATGAAATTATGTGTGAGTATATTTTCTTCAGATGTAATACAGATTCAATGAGTTTAAAATCATATTAAGCTCATTTGACTTTCGGTTTGAATTAGAAATGAATAATCTCTAAAACATTAGAGATTACATAGTCTTCACGGAGTATTTCACTAATGCAATCAATACTTTAATATTTATTTTTGTTGATATTCTTCAGTGAAGGATGTTGACGTTTGAAGAATTCTTGCGAACTTCGCAAGATACGAATGTTGTTTCTCAGTAAATTCCGAGTACATCGAAGATGAAAGTGTAAAATCAAACAAGTTATTGAATAATACACTTGGTTTATTATAAACCCGAATTCATTTAATTGAAACAGAGATTGTAGCTAACGATGGTTGGGTTGTTAACGAAAGATGTACATCATAGCATATTAGTAATATGAATTTATTCGAGTAGTATCTACCCTTTTTCAATTCATATTCAATAGCTTAGTACGAAAGATTTATATAGTTTCAGAATTCATATATATATATATATATATATATATATATATATATATATATATATATATATATATAAAATATATATAATTTCTTCAGAAGAATGAGTTAATACTTCATAACTCGTTGATACAATATGTTCGTTGTTGATTCGTAATAATTTCCACAGTACTTCTTGAACTGACGGATTTTGTGATGTTATCGGTGTTGTTGATTTGGATGTTGACTGTACTGACGATGCTGGTAATGCTGACGGTACTGTTGATGCTGTTGGTAAAGCAAGTTTAGCTTGTTAATCACACACCATTTTTGTCAGGATTTCTACTCTTCCTTCTATCATTTTAGTTCACTTAACTGATTTATGGTTAGGGCTAGATTAGATAATCTCTAAGACTTTAGAGATTACATAATCGCCGCGGAATGTTTCTTCAATGAAGTTATGAATTAATACTTCGTCAGTTATTGTTGTTGGTACTCCTTGGTATCTATGGTGCGTATGACGTTGATGCTCGTGGGACAGATTGTGAAGTTGAGGTTTACGACGCGGTTGTGGTTAGAGGTGGTAATGGTACTATTGGCGTTGATGATGGTGGTACTGGTTATGCTACTGATGCTGCTGCTGGTGTTTGTAATCTCTGTACCATATTCTCCAAAGCCACTACCCGAGCGCGAAGCTCGTTGACTTCTTCTATTACACCGGGGTGATTGTCGGTTTGGACGAGCGGATAAATAAAATCTAAAATTTGATGTAATATATAATCGTGACGAGATACTCTGGAAATGAGCGAGAAAATGGTGTTTCGGACAGGTTCGCCGGTAAGTGCTTCAGGTTCTTCGTCAAGAGGGCAATGCGGTGGATGGAAGGGATCACCTTCTTCTTGTCTCCAATGATTGAGGAGGCTACGAACCCATCCCCAATTCATCCAGAATAGGTGATGACTGATTGGTTGATCTATTCCGGTCACACTGCTTTCGGAGCTTGAATGGGATTCCATTTCGGAATCTGAGTGACATGAACTGATGACGAATTCCATTGCGGGATATGTCAGGAAAAATTTAAAGTAACATATACGATAAAATATGATTTAGCAGATATGCTAAGATATGAATTTTTGTCTATACACTATTCATGCAATCAATGCAGCAAGACGTGTCTTAGACTAAAAATGATAAGCAGGTAATTTCCTGAGGATGATAAGTAGTTAATTTTCGACACAAAATGATAAGCAAAACTTTTGACATGCAGACACGGTCGAAGTCCAGACTCACTAATGCATCCTATCGACTTATCAGTTAGACACACTAATGCAGACTTGGTTCGCTAAGACCACCGCTCTGATACCAACTGAAAGGACCCGTTCAAATATATTATAAACGATTCACAATAGTTGATTACATCGCGAGGTATTTGACCTCTATTTGATACATTTTACAAACATTGCATTCGTTTTTAAAAGACAAACTTTCCTTACATCGGAAATTGACAGGCATGCATACCATTTCATAATATCCACTATCCAACTATAAATTGATTTAAAAATAATCTTTGATGAACTCAATGACTCGAATGCAACGTTCTTCGAAATATGCTATGAAAGACTCCAAGTAATATCTTTAAAATGAGCAAATGCACAGCGGAAGATTTCTTTAACACCTGAGAATAAACATGCTTTAAAGTGTCAACCAAAAGGTTGGTGAGTTCATTAGTTTATCATAATCATTTATTTCCATCATTTTAATAGACCACAAGAATTTCATTTCCAGTTCTCGTAAATATACGTCCCATGCATAGAGACAAAAATAATCATTCATATGGTGAACACCTGGTAACCGACATTAACTAGATACATATAAGAATATCCCCTATCATTCCGGGATCCTCCTTCGGACATGATATAAATTTCGAAGTACTAAAGCATCCGGTACATTGGATGGGGTTTGTTAGGCCCAATAGATCTATCTTTAGGATTCGCGTCAATTAGGGTGTCTGTTCCCTAATTCTTAGGTTGATGCCGGAAAAAAAAAATTCAAAAAAAAAAAAAAAAATTTGCTTCCCCCCGTTTCCCCCCGATTGGTTACTTCCCCATTGATCCTGCCCCTATATATATATATATATATATATATATATATATATATATATATATATATATATATATATATATATATATATATATATATATATATATATATATATATATTTATTTATTTATTTATTTATTTATTATATTACAGAGGGAGTATGATAAAAATTGGTGTGTTTAAACTGGCCAAACTCGTTGCCTTTTATAGATGTGGCCTGATTTCTGAAGCCATACGATCGCATGGAATTTGCTCTTCCAGGCCATGCGATCGCATGGCCAGCTGGATCCAGCCACATTGCTTTGTTTTCTTCTTTGTCGACGTTATTTAATATAATATATAATATATAAATAATTTATATAATTATTTAAATATTATATTATATTCTTGTGCATAGTAGACTTGTAATTTTTGGTCCGTTGAGTCGGGCGTTGATAGTTGGCTCAGGTCCCGGTTCCGGATTTTCGAACGTCCTTTCGTATAATTTAATATCTTGTGCTTTGCGTTCCGCAACTTGTACTCTTGTCATTTTTAGACGTTTCTCATCAATAATTTGAACCACTTGGATTGTATCTTGTACATTTGAGCTTTTTGGACGTTTGCGTCTTCAAATCTTCGTTTTCACCTTTTGTCTTCGCACTTATTTATTTAAACGAATATTACTTGAAAATAGAACAATTGCAACTGAAAACTTTTCATATTGGAAGGATATTGCGCCTAAATATATGTTCATTTGGAGCACTATCAATACACAATAGACTCCTTTAAGTATTCACTCAATTAGACAATAACATAAATCAATCAATTTGTGCAAAAGTATCAACAAGAATTATAAATTTCTCAAGCAATAAATCAACACATGCATAATAAATCAATCAAAATATCATTCAACAAAGTATTTAGCCTAGATGAACATAAAAGATTTAACCTACAATCATTCTTGAAACGAATATTAAATCAAAAGTATAAACCATATTTTGATGAACAAAATAGTAAACCTAGATGAAATAATGATCTTGCAATGATAAAGGAATCACAAGTTTTTTCTTGAATGATTAGATTGGTTGGATGATGATAGAGGTCTCCAAAAATCACCCGAGTTCGTCCCTAAAAGCTCCAAAAACGGCCAAGTGAAATTTGGAATGATAAATGACCTAAAAGTGCTTACAAAACCCAAAATCCCATCAGAAAGTCGGCGCGGCGCGCAGATGCAGTGTGCGGCGCGCAACAATGCTTGAAAGTTACTGATCAAAAAACACATTATATGGGGCGGCGCCCCAATCCCTTACGCGGAACACAAATTCAATCTTTTCAGCAAACATTACTACGAAATTTTTATAGCTCTGAGTTACGGATGTCTGGGCTTTTGATTCACCTTAATTCGAGTTCCGAGTAGTGAGATATCGCTGTTTTCGTGCAGGCGCGCAGATTTTGCAAAACCACTAACTTTTCACATAACTTCACCATTCTGAAACGAAACTACCCGAAACCAACCATGATGATAAAAGTGGCCTAGAAAACACCTCAAAACCACTGAAAACACGAGCATAATCAGTTCTTGAGGTAAATACATAATCCTTCATAAATATCACCAAAAAGTCTTCACACTAACACAAAATCGAGGAAAAACCGTTTGATATTGCGAGATAATAAGTGTCCGATTTGAGCAATATCAAAGTTTCAATTGGTAACGGACATGGATTTGATGCCAAGTTCAATGACTAGCCTTTTGATGTTCATTTGATGACCAATGATGCTTCTAATTCGAATGCCCTTGTTGTGCCAGTGTTGATCCGTGATTTGTTACCTGATTTGGAAGCTCAAGTTGTTGAACTTGATATCAACACCTCCACGTTCATTGCGTTCGGTTGGTTCGTGCCCTTGCATTGGTAAAAATTGTGAGTCTATTTATTTGTTGACATGGACGAACGTTCATAAGCATAAAGTTGTGTTAGCTTCGAGCTAGATGTTAGCAGTTAGGAAGGGAAAGAAGAAGCATAAAAATAAGGCCATTGGGGGGGGAGGTGTTTAGATTATATGATGGATATGACGATGCGCGCAATGACATTCCTTATGGTTCAACGATTCGGGTCAGTTCATTGGCATGTATGGATGTTGGTGTAAAAGATAGTTCAGCTTTTGCTTCTAAAGAATGTGGTGAAGATCAATCATGTTTAAAAGGTGTTTCTTTGTTAAATAATAATGCAAGTAAATGGCAGAAGGGGAAACAAGCTGATGGTCCTTCCACGAGCAAGTATTTCGATTTTGTTTGATTTTATTATGAAAGATTTTTAAGGGAGATTGCATGAAAGTTAAACTCATCAATTTCAAATCGGTTACTAAATCCAAAGAGGTTAAGTGTAGAAAAGTTCATGGAGCCGAGTTGAAGAATTTGTTTTCGGACGGCATGTAAGAGTCTTGTTGCTAGTTATTTTTTCTTCTCAGTTTTAGGTTTGTTTGGGGCGGAAGATGATTTGTAATAGGACCTTGGTGGTTTGGATTAGGGATGCTCTTCTCGTCCCTATTTGTTCGAGCGAAGTTTTTTGTTTTGTTTTGCGTGTTTTGTTAGTTGTTGGTTTGGTGTTTTGTTTGGTTTCTCTCTTTCCTTTGATTATCCTTGTGGTTAGGCTCGTTTGTGTTTTACCGTTTAGGTTGTTTCATATATACTCGTATTTTTGGTTTTCATCGATTCATTGAAGTGCCTTGATTCCTATTATATATTCCAAAGAAAAGTGTCACCAGCTTTTATTGCTAATTAACTTTTCTTATTTAAATATATTATAATATCACAACTCCTGTTTACATAAACTAATGACACAATTTTTCCGTTGGTCCCTAACTTTGTATCAAACAACATATGTGACCTTTTTCTATTTTTCTTAACTTCGTTGACCTCGAACTATTAAACTATCTAACCGTTGACCCTGGACATAACGAGCGTTAATTTTATCACGTTAAATGATATCACATGACAAGCACATTAGGGTATTATTGTCATTTTACATATTGTTTCTCTTTTTAACTCCGTTATCTCCATCTTCATGTTTTACCCAAATATCAAACCCTAATTTTTTCAAACTCCGAATTTAACACGAGTCTTGAGTCGTCTTCATTTTTACTCGATTTTTTCAAACTTTGAATTTCACACCTCACCGGCAAGGAACAGTCAGTTAGTTAAAGAAATATAGTTGACGAAAATACATATAATCTCAAATTTCACTCAAATTAGTCGTGAGACAACGACTCAACATTACCTTTAACGATACCAGAATTCATATACAAAATACACATCAATAAATTGACAAAATACACATCAATAAATTGCAACAATGCAGGTGATTATTTATTCAGATAAATTTTTAGTAATAATAATCATCAGTATATCTCAGCTTACGTGAAAGCCTAACATAAACACTAATCCATATCGAATATCAATAAATTACTCAAAACTACCTAAAGTCTCAACCTCGCTCAAACTACTCAATTTACTGGTTACTTAAAGCATAAAGTAAAGTGGAACCAGGGCCGGTCCTGAGTATATCGATGCCCGGTGCGAAATAATTAATTATGCCCCACTAAAATTTTTAAAACTAATACTAACAAACTATATATTCTGGGTATTAAATTTTTTTTAAGAATTTTATTACTTTTTCCATGAAGATTTTTTGTTATCTTCATTAATTCTATTTTTTTCATTATCTTAACGATTTTCATCATATTACATATATAAGATTTTGTTAAAAAATCAAAATGTATCTTCAGTAAGATAATAAGTAAATTATTTTAAAATAGAATAAAATAGTAATAAAAATTCATTAAGAACAATTAACTAATAAAATAATGATAAATGACAATAATAATAGCTATCTATCTACATATCTATATTAATTAATTCCTAGAATCATAAGTATGGTGTATTAAATACGATTAATTCAATAAAATTTACCCATGTAATTTAATAGATGGGTAAAAAAAATATAAAAATTATTATGGTAAAAAAGTAAAAAAATAAATAAAGACCATATTAAATAAAAATATCGTAAATAGATTTTAAGTAATTAATGATCAATAAATATATAAACCTTTCATCTTCTAAATAATGTAAGTTATTTTTTCTAGCCTATAAATATGTCATCTCCATTTCATTTTTCCATATGAATCATACAAAAGAGCACACCATATTACTATATTGCTGTATTCTCGATATTTTTAAGATGAAAAGAAGAAGAAATGATACATAGATTATTATTGTATATATATATATATATATATATATTGTATATATATATATATATATATATATATATATATATATATATATTATTAAACATAATATATGTTTGTTTGTTTTTGTAGGTAACAAAGAAAAACCAATTTCAAAATATTGTAAATCGCGGACATGGCAAGAAGAAACGTGCTTGACTCTATGTTGGATCGATTCGTCCGAAAATCTCTTTTAATGTTATTGTTATGATAATATGATTATGATATTGTATATTTGTATAACTTATATAATTAATAATTAAGATTATGATTACTATTATGATTATAATTCATAATTATAATTATGAATATGATTACGACTATTATTTATATTATATATATATATATATATATATATATATATATATATATATATATATATATATATATATATATATATATATATATATATATATATATATATATATATATATATATATATATATATTGTGTGTGTGTGTGTGTACGTGTGTGAGCGCGCGCGCGCGCAATGAAAAATCTATCAATGTAAATTTGAAAAATAAAAAGTTTGAAACTATTTTTATTATTTATATCATAGCTTAATTTTAAATTTATGATAAAATTATGATAAGAAAAATGAAAAGATTGAAACTAATCATATAATTTATGACATATAAATTTAACTTATTATGAATGAATGTTTATAAATAAAGTTAAATTAAGAAAAATAAAAAGATAACAGTTATTGAAAAGTTTATAAAGTATACTACTCTTGGTGGTGTTAATTTCATATCAATTATTATTCAATGTTATGAACTTTCAATTTTATTTATTCACGAGTTTTATATTGTGTGATTTAGTGATACGTAACGGTTCATGTTTATATTTAGAAGTTTTTTTATGTGCTCCAATTATTATGTATCTACTTATTGTCACATATGAAATCATAAAGAGAGACCTTCAAAAATTTAATGGTAAATTGTAAAGGTAATATGTGTTTTAATATCATGAATCGTACTACAATATATAAGTCTTATAATTTATTTTGGTATTATTTGTTAACTCATTTGACTACATTTGGTAAACTTTTGTTTATATATAGTTTCATGTTGGTACATATGACTCGATTGTGCAGATTTCTATAGTGGCAAACAAAACACATGCACAAAATTTTACTTGACCAGTTGCATAATGGGATCAACATCAACTTTCACTTCAAGGTAAATGTGTTTTCAACCAATTCCCGCCATGACTCTAACCATTCGGAACACGAATTACAAAACAGTGAAATATGAGACAAGCCGTGCAACGCACATGCATTACCTCCTAGTTTAATAGATAGTCGAGAACTTATTTGTATTAACTATATATATCAACTAATACTAACAAGTTGTAATTACTTCATGTTAACAATTTGAATTTATACTTAAAAAAAATCTGGATCAAAAGAAAATTATTCCAAGTTATAGAGTTTCTACATTCTCGCAATTAAATAATTTGGTCTATTATCACTTGTGTATGTCTAATACACTTATTGAATTTTAATGTTATAGGGTTATTGTATTTTAGTTATCGATAATAATAATTAGTCTAAATCTTAGTTTTTTGTTTTCTATAATGCACACCATTTTATGCCTATGTCATAGAAGCATATTTTAGATATCGACTCTAGCTATGGGGTAAACTAAGTCAAACAAAATTTAGAGGAGCAGAAATACAATTTGAAAGTTTTAGGGTCAATAGTGAAACGATAAATTAATTCCATGGACTATTTGAATAAATAGAGATAAAAAGTAAAAAACATGTCCCACCCACATTTTCCAGTCGTCTTCCTCACCCAACCTTGAAACTCCATTAAAAAAAGTTTGAGTTTTTTTTTCTTGGGTAGTTGTTCAATCTTAAAAAAAGAAACGTCATAAAACACGTTTTCGTTGTTGTAACTCATCTGAAAGTTGTCTATCATAACATAGCATGAACCGTAATTTTGATGCCCCAAAAGGTATGATGCCCGGTGCGGTCGCACCCTTCGCCCTGCACCAGGTCCGCCCCTGAGTGGAACACATTTACATTTACATGAGTGTGTACAAGTATTTACCTTACGACATCTGGACGACATCGACACGAGATGCTAAAATTTGAAGGTGACAGAGGTCATCGTGAGCTTTAAAAAGACTAAGTGACCGTTCCTTACCAGAGAATTTTGAATTTACAGCGAAACAACAACACGAAAATTGTCGTCGTTCGCCACAGCAACTGAAAAAGATATTACAACTAATGAAATTAAGCTGATGATTATGATTATAGACATGACAACGATTGAATAGATATAGGTATATATAGTATAACTATATTTTATTACTGCTGCCAATTATCGCCAGTGAGTTGTGAAATTCGGAGTTGGAAAAATCGAGAAAAATCAACGACGACTCAAGACTCGTGTTAAATTCAAAGTTGGAAAAAATTGGAGTGTGGTTTGATTTTAGGTTAATGATAAAAGACAGGGTTTGATATTTGGGTAAAGATGAAGATAATGGATTTAAATAAAGAATTAAATATGTAAAAAGACAAGAATACCCTCATGTGTTTGTAATGTGATTTCATTTAATGTGATAAAATTAACGCCCGTTAAGTCCAGGATTAACTGTGAAATAGTTAATAGCTCAAGGTCAACAAAATTAGAAAGGAAAAAAAAGGTCGCCTACGTTGTTTAATACAAAGTTTAAGGACCAACGATGAAATTTTGTCTAAACTAATTTGTCTTATCTATTTTCGATGCAAACAATTATAACAGTTTTTTTCTATTTATTTATCGAAAATAAATTAATATTAATATTAATAATAACATCTATAATTGAACAAATTGTATTTATTTGTTGTTGGATGTAACAAAATACAAGCACCATTAATATTCGGTAAATTTTAGTCATGTTCATGTGATTGAACTTTTTAATACCAAAACTTTAAGTACAACATAAGTGAACTTCAAGTAACCCTAAGTTATATAACCATCACAGAGTTTACTACAACACAACAAATTGTACAACACCACAATTTAACATAATGATTATTCAAACTGCCACTACTAGATGGAGTTAGTAATATATTTTGATCTTTGATACTGATGTAGATGGCGTTGATGTGGTAAGTTTTTGATTAATTATCCCTCGAAGTGTCCCGCCCCTAGAATTATTGGTGCCAGTGGCGGTTCTAGCTTGTACCCTATGGGGTCCTTTGACCCCACAACATTTTGATTTTTTAAAGATATTATTATAAAAATTATATATATATATATATATATATATATATATATATATATATATATATATATATATATATATATATATATATATATATATATATATATATGACGCCACTAAATCTAAATATAGGACACATATATTTTTAAAATAAATGGTATTTTTTGAAGTAAACAGTCAAATTTTGTAAAAAAAATTTTTTACAAAGTATCACTAAAATTGTATAGGTCCCCGTTGAGTTTCGATCATAGATTCGGCACTGATCGGTGCTATTCCCGATTGACAGATGTTTCGCTTCCGCTACTGTCACTTAAAATATATTTTGATGATTATATATAGTTCGAGCTTCATATTTGTTCGAACAAGTTCCCTAATCTAAATGATTCTTTCATTTGTATACGTTAACCTATATGTATATTTTTATAATAATATCTAATAAGATAGATTATAGTACTAGGTTATATGTATTGGCAGTTCACTCCTAGATTATAGTACTAGGTTTTGAGCCCGTGCGATACGCGGCTGCTCACAAACCGTTTTTAAAAATTAGTTATATATAGATACACGGGATATTTATTCTATAATGAGTTGAGCTTCACCATTGAACTAACAATGATTTGTCAATGATTCATTCCATACATATCATCAACTTCTCATTAAACATTTAAAACGATCATAAAAGATGTCTATATTTAAATAAAATTAAACGAATGCATTAAGATATTAAGACACCGCCACTTATCCAACGAAAACCAACAAAGTACCAGCTAGTAGTTTATTCCCAGTTCCATTCTCTTTCCCGCAAGATAAAAACAAAGCGCGATTTAGTGAAACAAAAACATCAAAAACTAACACTAAATAATAGATATCATTATATTATACATTATACATATATATAATAGCAAAGGGTTTGGGTTGTAGTTTTGTATTCTAAATTCATCATCACAATTGCCGTTTAAAACTTTGAAGGATTTTGGTAGTTAGTGGCCACATGGCCCACATACTAGCAAGTGAGTTTGACTTTTTTTTTTCTCTCATTTATTTTTGTTGTTTGATTATAAAAATGTTATAAATAAAAGGGATTGATATATAATTTGTAATTTCAAATAATTATTTTTTATAACTACAATTTTTTCTCAAACTATAACCAATTAGATGTTATTAATTTACATAAATGACTTGTACATAAAAATTATTATTTACATTTATCTAGGAACTATTCTTTTATTCTAACAATTTAAGTTAATTTATGTGAATTTCATTGATTAAATTATAAAAAATTAAGTTATGTGGCTTTGGTAGATTTAACTGAATTTTTTATTTTAAGAATATTTTAACGAAAAATATATAATTTTGTACAACGATAACCATCTCGTCAGCAGCAACGTAGTTGGGCCCAGCGAAGCGGACCCGACCTAATTTCTATTATACATTTATACATATATATAATAGCAAAGGGTTTGGGTTGTAGTTTTGTATTCTAAATTCATCATCACAATTGCCGTTTAAAACTTTGAAGGATTTTGGTAGTTAGTGGCCACATGACCCACATACTAGCAAGTGAGTTTGACTATTTTTTTTCTCTCTTTTATTTTTGTTGTTTGATTATAAAAATTTTATAAATAAAAGGGATTGACATATAATTTGTAATTTCAAATAATTATTTTTTATAACTACAATTTTTTCTCAAACTCTAACCAATTAGATGTTATTAATTTACATAAACGACTTGTACATAAAAATTATTATTTACATTTATCTAGGAACTATTCTTTTATTCTAACAATTTAAGTTAATTTATGTGAATTTCATTGATTAAATTATAAAAAATTAAGTTATGTGGCTTTGGTAGATTTAACTGAATTTTTTATTTTAAGAATATTTTAACGGAAAATATATAATTTTGTATAACGATAACCATCCCGTCAGCAGCAACGTAGTTGGGCCCAGCGAAGCGGGCCCGACCTAATTTCTAGTTATTCATATTATATCAATTGTGCACAATGATAAAAAAAATGACTTTGGAAAAAAAATATTGTGTAAAAGTGGAAATGAATGAAGCATCTTTTATTAATGAGGCTTAGTTAAATTTTACAAAATCAATCGGTTGAAAAAATTAGGTACATGCAATACCTACTCATTTTCACCTTCAAAAGCCCAATTTTATAAATTGCTGCTAGTTATGTCATACTTAGGTTGTTTTGTGTTAAATTTAATGGCAACATGCAGTTTCACAATTATAAATCATCATTGTTAAGTATTCTTTTAAGGGTACATGAATTAAGTACACTATGACACCTTCAATTTATTGATTAATAAAACATTAAGATAGAAATCTATTTGCAAGTAGATATACTCACCAAAGTTGAAACCTCCACGATAAGATCTAGGGAAGGTAATCTTAATATTCACGGGTTCCTGAAGGAAGCATAAAAATGAAAGTTGTTTAGAGCCTTTGATTTTTTTTCACAATCTTTAGGGTTTGTTCCCGAGTTGGATTTTTAAGGGAAAGGAAAGGGTTTAGAGAGAAGTGGAAAGATTGAATGTGTTCCTGAGTTTGGATATGAAGGAAAGGGAAGAGAGGAACAGTGTAATTTTTCTTCAATCCAATCCTTCCAAATTGGAATGATTTACAATCCTTCCTCTTCATTCACCTCCCTTTTATTTCATTTCTTCTTTATAAAATCTCTGGAACACAGCCTTAGTGTGTTAAAAGGGAAGAGATAAGATTTTTAAAAAAGGATGAGATAATCACGTTTGATTCTGATATATATATATATATATATATATATATATATATATATATATATATATATATATATATATATATATATATATATATATATATATATATATATATATATATTATTCATTTTAATATATTTCTTTTCAAAAAACGTTTTTTTGTTAACTAACTTGTTAGTTACTCCTATAGTTTATTTCCAATCATACATTTTGAGGATTTGACATGTGTAAATTACACTTGTCATTATTCCCTATAAATATGGCTATTATGACAAGGACGACCCGGATTTTTCCGACTATTTGATTATACTATTTAAATGATTTAATAATTCTGACTTGATAAGCAATGAATTTTAATAAGTCTTGAACCTCCGGAAAGAGTTTTATATAAGCATTTGACCACCCATTTGTCTGACGATTCACGAACGTCATAACTTGTCTTAATTGTTTAATTGAGTATATATATGGATATATATATATATATATATATATATATATATATATATATATATATACATAACTTGAAAATATGATAATTAAATATCTCATTAAGTATATTATCAAAGTATTAAATACACATTTTCATACTACTAATTTAAAGAGTTTTCGAACAATATATATGTTACTATTTAAACAACGTAATTAATTCATGTTAAAATATATTTACATACAATATATTATGAGTATAAATATATCCTTAAAAGTATTGAATACACTTTATAATATACAAATACAGATAAATGATAGCTATACTCATATTTCTGTTCATTTTTCTCAAGATTCCTATTCGTATTTATACAGTATATATACATGTATTATACGAAGCTTCTAGAAGTATTTACTATTGATATATACTAATAAAAATCTATATTAGTGGAGTATTATGTCATGCATGACATAATCAATTTAACTTATACTAGATATTAGTCAAAAAAGACAACATAAAGTATTTACTATTCATATATACCAATAGTAATTTGCATGATTGATGTATTATGTCATGCATGACATCATCAATCTTATTATGTCATGCATGACATCATGGTATTTAACTTATCCTAGATATTTGTCATAAAACAACAAAATACAACTAGTATATAAAGACCTTACATGGTATTTTTTTACACACATTTACATCCATTCTATTTTCAATTCTCTTCCAAGTATTCTCTTATTATTTCTCTCTAAAAACACTCTCTAATATTCTCTCTTCAAGTTCTAATAAGCCTTCATTATCTACATCAAAAACTAGTTACAAAAACAATCCATAAACACCATAGAAGTAGTAATCAAGAACACCTCCTTTGATTTAAGTTTTGCTTCAAAGTTTGGTTATCTTTCAGCACCCTTTCAAGGAGTCTTTCAAGCTCTAGAAATCCTCTTCATATTCAGCTACTTCCCTTTCTTAAATCAAGGTATTAGCCTTACCAAAACTCTTGTTCAATTCATATGATTATAGCTATCTATATAAAAGATCATAGTTAATAACAACTAGAACATAGTTTGGATGATTCTAAACTTGTTTGAAAACTAATCTAATCTAAAGCTAACAACACTTATTTATACATATTATGATGTTATATTAAACTATTATAAGAACTTATAACTTTTACATATGAAGAACACCTTAAAAACTTAACATACATCAACTAGTCTCCATTCGGTAAAAGCGGACTGTTTTGGGTTGGGAATTAAAAACCTATCTTAGACCTTGAGTTCGAAGCTAAGATTTTGAAAATAAGTTAATATATGTAAATAAGACTTTCAGTAAAATTTTCATGATTTTAGACAAAGTGGAAGTATTTTATCAAAAATCATATATTGGGTGGATGCCGGGATTCTTCCAAATCTGTCCACCAGTACAAAAAGAGGGTAAAACTATAAAAATTAATATATGAGCTGAACGTTTCGAATTGGTTTTGAAAAATTAACTTCTTAAGGAATCCATAGCAATTTGATTCACTTTAAACGGAGTTGTAATGAATTTTTGGCGAGCAAAACAAAATCTGCTAAAATTAACGTTGTATGGACGAAATTTATCTTATAAAAACTATATTAACCATATCCTTGCTAACTTTTCCTATATCCTATATATATTTGGACATGTTATCATTAGTATAACAAAATATTATAATCTTGGTTAATTCTGAGATTGTATATATATGATAATCTTGGTACGTTTCATGACAATACGTGCACAATACGTTTTGATAAATCCTAAGTCAACACGTCTCTGGATTGATGCAAGATAATATGTACACAATACGCCGCGGGGTAATTCTAATATTATATATACATACCGATTATTGGACTGTTGGACTTTTCGGACTATTTTGGACTACTAACAAAGGACTACTTACAATGGACTACTAACATAAAATGTTAAAAATTATTATATAAGTATTATATGAACTTGCTATATTAATTTTGTTCATATGTATTATTATCTGAATCGTTATTATTATTATAGGTTTGTGAATCCAACGACGTCAGCTATATTTTAATAAGTTGAAAACTTGTTAAAACTATACTTTTACGACAGTGAGTATATAGTCCCATTTTTTAAATGCTACAAATATTTTGGGATGAGAATACATGCATTTTTTGTTTTTCAAAATAGACACAGGTACTTAAATATATATTCTATGTTGAGTTGTACCTTTGTATATATCCCTAATAGTCTGGTAACTATTTGTTACATGTGGTTAACATGTAAGCGCGAATTCTATTGATAGATCTATTGAGTTTGACAACCCCACTCGGGCTAGTTAGCACTAGTTCATAACGGGTGTTTAGTACTTCGTTTTACTACACTTGGTACGGTGTAGAGATAACTTTGAAAAGGGAATATGCACGGAAAACATCTGTTAAGTATAGTTACTTGGCGCTCAACAACATATAGAATATCTTTGCTGAAACGTTTATAACATGAAATCTTGTGGTCTATTATTATATCTTATGCTGGCTTTAAAACCTATATCTCACAAACCTTTGTGTTGACTGTATAAGCATGTTTATTCTCAGGCCCTTAAGGAAGTCTTCCGCTGTTGCATTATCTGAGCAAGCTGTGCATGGAGTCTCATGCTTTTGTTTAAATGAAGTGTTGCATTTAATAAAACTTTTGTCATGTATTATATTCAACTGTTATGTCACGTGGGTAGTATTTGGAAACTAATGTAATATGGGGATTATTCCTTAAATAATCGCCCATTTGTTTAAAACATGCATTATGTATAATAATGGTGTGCTTTTTATGAAACGAATGCAATATTTTCTAAAACGTATCATATAGAGGTCAAATACCTCGCTATGAGACCAATGAATAACGTACCTCATTTATAGTATTATGGACGGGTCGTTTCAAAAGACTTTTTACATCTTCAAATACTTGCTCCACAAGTTTTCTTAACCTCAAAGCTTCACGTGTTCCAACACCTAGCCTTGATTTAATTTCCTTTTGTTTAAAGTTTCCATATCTCAACAATCTCATACTTGGAGACTTTGAACAAACCCCATTCCGACCACCTCAATCGTGTTTATACAAACCCACATTAACTCTAGACTAGCCGATTACTAACTCCTTTTGATACCACTGGATGAAACACCCTAATCATGCCGCACTTCACTCGTTAAACTACGTGCAAGTGGAGTATTTCGACACCAAAAAACACCGCTGAGCGATAATCCAATCTCATAGTTACTAGCTTGGGCCATATCGGTTGTTTTCGCCACCATCTCCTTATACTAGAAGATCATCTTCTTAAACTTGAATGCTGGGGGAGAATGTGGGTTAACATGAGATTATTTAAAATAACTATACTAATCTTAACCCATAACAATAAGTGTTTTGATGATGACATATGCACATAACTAAAGGTGATGGTCGACATCTTGACATAAATAAACAAGTTCACTAATCCACATTTACTCTAGCAAAAGACCAAAACCAAAGAAAGCCTAAAATGAAAAATAAGGTACACGGTTAGACCCACGGTCGATCGCAGGTCAGACCGTGGAGACTTACACCCAGATTTCTGAAATCAGGGTTGCACGGTCGACTCCACGGCTGACCATAGATCGACCGACAGAATCCTACTGTCCGAATTTTGATCAAAAAATGTTTGACCACTTTCGGGCATCTATAATTTATAAAACCTGTTCAAACATGCTTAGGATAGTTGCCTCCTTCATTCCCAAAGGAGATTTGGTCACTAAAACACTAATCTTGGTTAATCACACCTAATGACACCTTAATAACGATTAAGCCTTGATTAAGGATAACACATAAGTGTTATAGAAAAACAAGTACATCTAAAATGTATCTAGACATACTTAGGATGGTCACCATGTCCCAACCAAGAGTTTCTCTTTCCTTGTACATGTGTTGGACATTAATGTATACTTATACATTAATCTTGCAAATACCACTTTTCAAGTAAAACTTACATAGCCTTAGTTTAATGCTATGCTATCACTATATACTTAATTCTAAGATTATTTAGTGATCTCTTGCTAGTCATTACATGAATATTTCTTGACTACTTGCTATCCGTACATGTATATCATTTGACTATGTGTTAAGTGCTAAATGATAAGTAGTTAGTTAACATGTATATGTATCAATCTTGTCTTGCTATTTGTTACAAGATGGAACTAGTATTTGGACTACTTCAATATATGCTTGTGTTATTTGGATAATATTTGGAATGTCATAATCTAGTAAATTTAAAAGTCAATGAAACATTAACACACATAGGTTTGCTTAAGTCTAAAATTGAGTTTATGAATAAGTTTAAACTTGATGTCTTGAAACATGCTTAATTGTTATTTGCTTAATTTGTTAAGACATCATTAACACACTTAATTAATTACAAAAAAATTCAAATTTGAATACTAGAATCCAAGGTAAATGGACATTTAATGCATATGGTACTTGTATAGGATGTTGGGTATCTTTTGCAGGTGTTAAATGAAGTAAAGTGTCCAAAGAGTGATGTCCAAAACTGATTCAAGCGGCTATACAACGGATAGGTTTTTTGGACTGGATCGCGTGCGGTCGACCCACGGTCGACCGTGGTCCAAGCCGCAGAAGTGGATGACTTTTTTTATCTCTCCATATAAATAGCAAGGCTTGGAGAACTTTGAAAAGATGGATCTCTTGCATGCTACAACTCAAAATCATCAGAGAATCACAAGAACATAACACTTACACATATGTTTGTGATTAGCAAGAGAAGTTCTATAATGTCATAGGTTATAGAAGGGGTCTTTGTAAACTTACTTTCAATTTCTTATCTTTGTGAGTTTACATAGTGTTGTATTAATCCTTAGAATTGTCTTAGAATTTTCATCACTGAAAAAGGGAGAGTCTTTGTACTTTGTAATTAGAAGCATATGCTAGCTTAGCTCTTATCTTCCTTAAAGGGAAGTAGGGAGTTGATTAATCTCATTGAGGATTAATACTTGTCCAAGATGAAGACAAGTTGATCTAAGTTGGAGGTAATCATTCAAAGGGATTGAAGGATTAGGTTTGTTGTCTAAAGAGAAGTACAAGGCTTGTAAATCGGATCTCCACCAGATTTGGAGAAAGGTGCTTAGTGAAGCTAAAAAACCCGATTAGTGAATCGGGGAGTGGATTAGTTAATATCCACCTGAACTAATATAAATCCTTGTGTTTATGTTCTTTACTTTACATTCCGCATTATTAAAAACATAAACACACCACACATTAGTTTGAGTTGATTAAGGTGATCAAGAATTGTTCGAATCTCATTGATCATCAAAAAAGTTTTGAAATTCATATCAAGTAACTATTCACCCCCCTGTAGTTACTTACAAATGGTATACGAGTGGTTGCTCGTACATTTGCGCTAGAAACATTTTTAGTTGAGTCAAAAATCATTTTGGGAAAAACTCGAGTCAAACGTTCTTGAGATCAACTTAAACGATGGCATACCTTGAAAGATTGACTAATGAAGCACCAATCTTTGATAGAGAGGATGTCTATGTGTGGAAGATAAGATTCGAGATTTATGTCATATCAAAAGATTATGACATGTGGAGAATCATCAAGGAAGGAAACCTTGTTTCTCAAGAATCTTCAAACATGGCAAAATCAACATTCCAAAATAATGAAGTAGTGAACAAAGTGCAAAAGCAAATTGATGCTATATCACTACTTCATAGAGTTCTTCATAATGAAGAAAGGGTTAAAATTCTTTCATGTGAAAGTGCAAAGGAATGTTGAGATACACTATGTCCTCAAGTTGAAGAAGCATTTAGTTGCTCAATGAAGGATGGGTTTGAAGAAAAGGTAACAAGACTTGAATGTCTTGGTGGGAATTGGTTGGTTGATCAAGATGGAGATGAAGATGAAGACTTTTGTCTCATGGGTTTAAGATACTCTCCAAGTCAAGATGCTCGTAGTGAAGATGAGGTTGAATCGTTCTATCAAGAAGAAGAAAGCGAAAGCTCAAGCGTTCAAAGTGATGAGGTACATGTAATTTATCCTTCTAATTATAAAGATTTGTTAGATGAGTACAAAGCGGTAAAATTTGTTGTGACAAAGTAAGATTGTTGAAAAAAGAATTACAAAAGGTAAATCAACTCAACAAAATATTAAGTGATGAAAACAATTATTTAAAAAGATCTTTAAATGTCAAAAATTGTTTTAAAGATAAAGTTGTTTTGAAATCTAGTCACAATTCTAGTAAACACAAACAAAGTACTCTAAGTCCAAGGTCAATTATCAAGAAAGTTGAAAACCTAGGAAAGGTAAACAAATCTAGCAAATCTATAAGAGTGATAAGTTAAAGGTTGGGTAATCTTAGGATAAATGAGAATCAGTGATCAAACTCTAAGAAAAGAGAATTGTGTATTTAAAACTTAATGTGTTTTAAGTCAATGTGTCATTATTTCAAATATTGTACATCCTCTAAAGTGTGTGCAGTAGTGCTTTATCTTTTATTTCAATTTAAAATTTATAAAACCTTTATTTTACTTTTAGCACCCTAACGAGCAACAAGACCCGGTCAGATATAGTATTTTAGGTTATCATCCCAAGAGAGCATGGATACAGATAAGAGTTGTTTTATTATATAGCTTAGCTCTTATTAAAGAACTAAAGATAAATTTTTATGTGTTTTTAAGGTTGTTTATATTTATCTTTTAGGAAAGAGATGATTGAAGATAAGTAAACAAAATAACAAGATATAAAGTAAGAAATAAAGATTTAAAGTAAACAATTATAAAAGAGAAGTGATTACAAGGACATGTGAATCATGTGGGAATTGTATTAATTATTTCATAACCTATATTAACAAATAGCAAGATAACAATCATAGACAAATCATCATCCCTAAAAGGTTAAGCTAAATGTTGCATATCATTCATAAGGTAGGACCTAAAGCATACATTAACTAAGTGATGTTCATAGCTAATGTCTTCATTCATGGCATTCAGATAATCACATGATAAATATTACCTAAACCTGATGTGTATCCAAGGCAACATTTAATTAGAATGAAAAAATATATAAGCTAATAAACTTAATCAGATCAACTCAAGTTGCTAGCTGAAAGTTAATCTTAATCAGGTTCTCATGCAATTGACAATTAAACACACATAAACAAAGGTTCTCCGATTAAGCCTAACAATAATGAATTCTATTATATAAGTGTGATTCAAGTTCAACTAGTTACATAACTACCAATGATATTTACCTAATTTGCACGTAATGCAAACATTATATTTGATGGACTAGATCTAAACAAGTGATATGAATCGAATGTAAGATCATAGAATCAAGTACTAGTTAATCCTAGATTCATAATATTTAATCATTAAGCATGGAAAACAAGTTATTTAATCATGGCAGATATAAACAGTTTAAATAATCATCACAGAAACATGAACATACAGATCTGGAAAATAACCAAAAACCGTACGAACTGAAACATGAAGCTGGCGGCTTGGACTGAGGAAGCCGGCGGCTTCATCTGTTTTCCCAAATTTTCACAGTTTTCGTCCAAGTAACCACTATGAACGTTTAGTTCATAGTTGGAGACAAACAGAAAGCAATTAAATAAATAAAAGACATAATTAAAAAGATGCTATAAAGTAAATAAGATTAGAACTTACAAAGTAATAAAGAGGAATAAGAAAAACTTCATTAATCTTGAATTAAAACTTGAATTCAATGCAAGAAAATGACTTTACATTGAAATTAAATCTAAACTAACTCTAAATCTACAGAAATTCGTAACTAGAAAGTGAGTAATGGAAAAAGGTACATTGAAAACTGTAGAATTCGAACAGTATTTATAGACCTCGAAAATCGTGCCAAGCCGGCGGCTTCGTGCCAAGCCAGCGGCTTCGTGCCAAGCCGACGGCTTCCCATGACGGTGATTTTTTCTCCACTTAAAACTTGATCGTTACGCCCAAGAAAATGCATTTTAGGTCCAAGACAGCGGCTTCGGATGTCAAGCCGGCGGTTTCACTTCAGATCTGAGCTTGGAGGCTAAGAAAAACTTGCACGAGAAAATGTTGAATTTTTGACCGAAGTCGGCGGCTTCCCTTGGCCAAGTCGGTGGCTTCCCCTTAACAAGGCCGGCGACTTCCTCCATTTTGTTGTAAAATTTTTTGTTACGGTCGTTTTGACAGGTGGCTCATCGAAAACGGAGTCCGGATGCTTCAGATATGGTCAAAACGGTGACATCACACAGATTTTCAGCATTTCACTTAGCTCCTTTTTTCTGTTTTAGTCCTGTTTTAACACATTTCTCAACAAAACATTAAAAATAACTTTTCTTTATTTTTACCCATTTTTGTGTGTTTTAGTATCAAAAATGACTTTAAAATGTCCAAATAACTTCTCAAAATGTATTCAAAAACATGTATAATTTAGGAGTTACCAAATTCCCCACACTTAAGCTTTTGCTTGTCCTCAAGCAAACAAAGATAAAACCTTTAAAAGTATACTCCCTTAGGCATTTTTATCAAACATAGTATTTAATGAGATGTTTTAACAATACTTTGGTTAATCTTGTGTTTCCAACCGGAAATTATCTTCAAAATGTTTTGAAAGATTAACACTTATTTATGAATTTCACCTAGGTAATGTATCAAAAGAAATATTAAATGGGTAGTTTATATCGGAATTTGATTCATCGGGTTGGTTATGACACGAGATAAAATTGGTGTAAAAGCGGAAGCATAATGCAAAGTCAAAAAGATGTCTAATCATTAAAGTTTAGTTATTAATATAAGAACTAGCCTGAACCAGACCAAGGAGTACAAGTAGTCCTAATGTTCATTAATCCAAATTTATACAACAGTTGGTTATCATTGGACTCTTTTATTTTCTAACTAGAGCTTTTAAAAGGTGTGTGGTTCTTATTGGAACTCTTTTCTCTCGCTCTCATCACTCCTTTTGGCCTTCATTGGGCTCTTTTACTTTTCATTTCTTTTGCTTTCATGCTTAGCATTAGCTTTACATTTGACAATTTTTTCTAAGTTGGCCCTCATTGGGACTCTTTTGCTGCCTCAGTGGTCCATGCTTATTATGCCATATGGTAGTGGCTATAAGTTTGCAATCGTTTCACAATTTTTGACGTTTACTTCCTATCTTAAACAAGTAGTCCGATCTCGAAGTTGAGAGTAGTTCTATTAGCTTTAAGATTAGATTAATGAAAAGACATAAGTTTGACTAGGAATTTATACTTCCAAAACTATAGGGTTAGGAATGGGAATTTGGTTTAATTGGTTATTCCTAAAAGGTTAAGGTTCCTAATGGTAACTAATTGGAGTTTTGTTAGCACTCTATGCCGAGTACTTACGACCTGGGTAACTGGCTTAAAAAGTGTAAAATTAAAAAGGCTAACATAAAATAAAATCCTAGATATTTCTTTATCATTTACATTACCTTGAATACAGGTGTTTTATATTTCTTTATAATTTATTCCATCTCAAAATTTAAAAATTTCACCATATAGGGAGTTAAAAATTAGTTACTTTTAAGAGTATGAATTATTAATCACAAAAAGTAAAATTTTTTTTTTTTTTTTTTATAATTTAGGACAAACAAAATCAAGTGTGATTTAAAAATCTCATTTTATTGATATTTCCTTAGCAATTTTCAAAAATAAAAAATATCTTAGGTTTTTTAATTTAGTGAAGAATTCACTTTCCTCCCCCACACTTATTTCATGTAATGTCCTCACTTGCATGAATTTATACTACAACGATAAAATAAAGGAAGACAAAAATGTAAAAGTAAAAGGGAGCGAAAACATCACCGGGCTTTATGCGCTGTAAGTGAACAGGTGGACGGATGAGCGCGAAGATCAGCATGCGCCAGTCAACTTCGAACACTACTCATAGATGGCCAACATACGAAACATAACACAAAACATGCTTATTTAATGAGTCATAAGCTTGACTCAACCCCATGTAAATTTTTCCTTAGTGGAGTTTAAATTTCCCCACACTTATCGGGCGACATATAAAATTGATGGAAAATGTTTCACGAATTAGTAACGTTAACCAATCATTAACACCTCGGGTTGTAAAGATATATTTAATTTGTTGTTTATTCAAAATTTTGAAATTAACCCGAGTGTCAATTAATAGTTTCCCATTGTGTTGGTCTTGTGGCAATAAGTTTGTTTTTGTTGCGGGTTCTTGCCAAAACGGGTCTTTAAATACCATTTCACATATAATAATTTTTTTAGGATACACGAAGTCTATCGGAGTTATACATATTTCAAGTGGTGTTTCCGGTATAAGTTCTTTCTTAGTAAATATTTCAAATAATTCATCATCGGATTCATCATTGATGTTGACTTTCATAAACTCGCCAAACTCGGCATCTAGATCTTCATCCTTAATACTTATAGGTGTGAAATCCCCCGTGTCTACATCCATTAATTCCTTAAAGTCTTCCTCAAGAGAAGAATCAATGTCATATAACCTTAAAATTGGAGCAGTTTCCACTAACCTAGTGTTTTCTAGCAATCCGTACACCTCAAAATTAAGATAAGAATCATCTTCTTCATCATCAGAAGAAGAATCCCATTTGATCGGATGGAACTCATCATTGTATTCGGTATCTGAAGGATCCCAATCTATACCCGGTGATTCTTCATCTAAAATTTCATCGCTAAATATACTATCCGGGTCTACTAACATAGGTGGTGGAATGGTAGGTTGTGGTATTGGAATAGATTTTGTGTTACTTAATTGTTCTATGTATGAATCGGTAGGTAATTGTGTATTAGATGGGATACATGAATGTTTTACGTCAGGATTTGTGCAACATTGATAAGGTCCATAAAAACACTGGCAAAATCCCTCGGCTATCATCATTTCTTCTATCGACATGTTTCTAACACTAACCCCAATCTCCTCTACCTCTTCTTTGACTGGTTCGAACTCCGCATTAACCAACTCTTCCTCATCATTAGTCCAATAATACGCATTGGAAAGATATTGTTCGATAGTTATCGTATGTTGAGTTTGAGCATTTTATTCCTTTTCCTTTATTTGTCTCATGTATTCATTCCATTCTAATATAGATTATATTTGTTTTGGTGTATATGGATTAGCCTTATATTCATCCTTATTCTCTTTAAACATTTCCATAAAATTTATATCTTCTTCTCTCTTTGTTGGTTGTTCCATATTTTTAAATAAGATTTGAGATTTAGATTTTAATATGGAGATTTTAATTATAGGAAGAATTAAGATTTGAATAATTTAAGTAATTAACTAATAACTAAATAGATTAAATAAAATATAAATAACTTATAAATAAATTAATTAACAATTTTTATCGCATAACAACGAGTAATCAAACATACACGGCCTATTGAATCTTTCAATACTTAAGTGACCCATCAGCGTCTAGGTTTGAGCAGGAGCCTTTAAATCGGAACCCCAACAACCCTCCCCTAAAGGAAGACAGTCATCACCTTTTTCAAGAAAAATCAATAACCAAAGTATATCCAATTTCCGTATTTACCGCGCTCCCCGGCAGCGGCGCCAAAAAGTTGTTGTGTTAAAAGTGTGTGCAGTAGTTCTTTATCTTTTATTTCAACTTTTAAATTTATAAAACCTTTTTTTTACTTTTAACACCCTAACGAGCAACAAGACCCGGTCAGATGTAGTATTTTAGGTTATCGTCTCAAGAGAGCGTGGATGGAGATAAGAGTTGTTTTATTATATAGTTTAGCTCTTATTAAAGAACTAAAGATAAATTTTTATGTGTTTTTAAGGTTGTTGATATTTATCTCTTAGGAAAGAGATGATTGAAGATAAGTAAACAAAATAACAAGATATAAAGTAAGAAATAAAGAATTAAAGTAAACAATTATAAAAGAGAAGTGATTACAAGGACATGTGAATCATGTGGGAATTGTATTAATTATTTCATAACCTATATTAACAAATAGCAAGATAACAATCATAGACCAATCATCATCCCTAAAAAGTTAAGCTAAATGTCGCATATCATGCATAAGGTAGGACCTAAAGCTTACATTAACTAAGTGACGTTTATAGCTAATGTCTTCATTCATGGCGTTCAAATAATCACATGATAAATATTACCTAAACTTGATGTGGATCCAAGGCAACATGTAATTAGACTGACAAATTATATAAGCTAATAAACTTAATCAGATCAACTCAAGTTACTAGCTGAAAGTTAATCTTAATCAGGTTCTTATGCAATTGACAATTAAACACACATAAACAAAGGTTCTCCGATTAAGCCTAACAATAATGAATTCTATTATATAAGTGTGATTCAAGTTCAACTAGTTACATAACTACCAATGATATTTACCTAATTTGCATGCAATCCAAACACTATATTTGATGGACTAGATCTAAACAAGTGATATGAATCGAATGTAAGATCATAGAATCAAGTACTAGTTAATCCTAGATTCATAATATTTAATCATTAAGCATGGCAAACAAGTTATTTAATCATGGCATATATAAACAGTTTAAATAATCATCACGGAAACATGAACATACAGATCTGGAAAAGAACCAGAAACCATACGAACTGAAGCACGAAGTCGGCGGCTTGGCTCAGCCAAGCCGTCTGCTTAGACTGAGGAAGCCAGCGGCTTCATCTGTTTTCCCAGATTTTCATAGTTTTCGTCCAAGTAACCACTATGAACGTTTAGTTCATAGTTGGAGACGAACAAAGAGTAATTAAATAAATAAAAGACATAATTAAAAAGATGCTATAAAGTAAATAAGATTAGAACTTACAAAGCAATAAAGAGAAATAAGAAAAACTTCATTAACCTTGAATTAAAACTTGAATTCAATGCAAGAGAATGACTTTACATTGAAATTAAACCTAAACTAACTCTAAAACTACAGAAATTCGTTACTAGAAAGTGAGTAATGGAAAAGGTACATTGAAAACTGTAGAATTCGGCCAGTATTTATAGACCTCGAAAACCGTGCCAAGCCGGCGGCTTCGTGCCAAGCCGACGGCTTCCCATGACGGTGAATTTTTCTCCACTCAAAATTTGATCGTTACGCCCAAGAAAATGCTTTTTAGGTCCAAGCCGGCGGCTTCGGATGTCAAGCTGGCGGCTTCACTTCAGATCTGAGCTTTGAGGCCAAGAAAAACTTTCACAACAAAATGTTGAATTTTTGACCGAAGCCGGCGGCTTCCCCTTAACATGGCCGGCGAGTTCCTCCATTTTGTTGTAGAATTTTCTATTGCGGTCGTTTTACAGGTGGCTCGTCGAAAACGGAGTCCGGATGCTCAAGATATGGCCAAAACGGTGACAGCACGCAGATTTTCAGCATTTCACTTAGCTCCTTTTTCCTGTTTTAGTCCTGTTTTAACACATTTTTCAACAAAACATTAAAAATACCTTTTCTTCATTTTTACCCATTTTTGTGTGTTTTAGTATCAAAATGACTTTAAAATGTCCAAATAACTCCTCAAAATGTATTCAAAAACATGTATAATTTAGGAGTTATCACAACACACATAAGCTAATGTCACTAGAACACTAATTAAAATTAAAGATTACTTAGTGATAAATTAAGGCTAAATGAAGAACAATATTTTAAAGTGTAACTAGTAAAGACTTATTATCCTAAAATACACTTAGATACATTTAGGATGGTCACCAAGTCCTGATGTGCGAAACGTGGTATATGAATTGTTATATGAAATAGTATGAAAAAATACCGATTAAAGATTGTTACACACTAACGGGCAGTGTACCCAATCGTGTAGTAGTATAAATAATGGTTTAGTTTCGTGTATCGTTCTAAGGACAGTTGTATTAGTCAAACTAGAATTAGAAACTATATTGTGATTAACTAAGTAAATGAAACTTAAAGGTACAAGATATAATGTTTTTGTGGCTATTTAACGATTTAGCCAAATCAGAGAAGATTAAAAGTAAAAACAATATTTTTGGTCTTTTAAGTTTATATAATGAAAACAAGTGCAAAGAAAGCAAATAAGATAGTTTGATTAAGATCAAAGATACGAAATGTTCATCTAGATATTTTACCCTCGGTATTGGATGTAAGTTATATTGTTAAGACCCGATTGAATTAATATGTGTGCAAGTTACCTAATAGATTTACCAAGAGTTCTCTTTAGTAAACACGCAAACTCGATTATAAGATCAAGGGTTCCCTTTTCTCTATAGTTCTCGTGTTTGTAACCAAATAACTATGATATATATGCTAATTACCCAAATCAACTTGCCAAGAGTTCTCTTTAGCAAGTACTCAAACTAGAATTACTAAGTGGAGGGTTCCCTATCACCTAGACCTTTTCGTTTGTGACTAGTTGATTAGCTAGATCAAAGACTTAAATACCAATTGTCTTTTGCGTTCGCTCTACACAATTCATCCCTATATTGTCTAATCATTTTGATCTAATTTACCCCCTTGGTCCGGTTTAGTAAACAATCAATCTAAGATAAGTTGATTGTAAATCAATATGATACATCAACAAGAGTTCTCTTTATCAATAACATATCAATTAATTAGATACAAATGATTTGACATCAATAAGCATGGTTCTTTAATTCAAGCTCTAATCTATCACACATAATACATTCAATCCATAAGATTACATCCAATACCTCAGTTATTAATCTAGACAAACATTATAGAGTTTAGCCAACAATCATATTAACAAATAAAATAGCAATCAATTGATAAGTAGAATTCATTGTAAGAACAAGAAATCAACCTAATAGAGAATGAATCTTGAATGGAGAAAGTGTTGAATCTTGATTCTTGGATGTTAAGCCTCTTCAAAGAGCTTGAAATTCTCTAATTTTGCTCCTAAAATCGTCTCAGAACTCCTCTGGTTCGTATCTGCTCGTATCTCTCTCAATAATACACTTTTAAAGCAGTTAAAGTTGGTCAAAAAGTAAAAGTAGGCTGAAACCTACTTCTGGACGGCGTCCAAGATACTGGACGGCGTCCAGTTGTAAAGGCCTGGACGGCGTCCAGATTTCTGGACAGCATCCAGTTGTGAAGGGCTGGACGGCATCCAGATTTCTGGACGGCGTCCAGTTGTGCTGAATTGTACTCTCTCGTTTTTTCCAAATCTCCCTTCATTTGGACGGAGTCCCAATCATTTTGGACGGCGTCCAACATATATGCAGCCTTGTTTTATCGTTTTAGAGCGCTAATTTGACCATAACTTGTATCGGGATCCACTATGATGAAATCACAACTTATAGAATGGTCATAATTCACCAAAACTCTTTATAAACCACTTTTCGATACACTTTTCATACCTTTGTGTGTTACTTGTAGAAACCGCCTTAACTATCCTTGATTCGAGAGTATTTTACACGATATTGCGAGATATATATATGATGTATTTGAGCAATATCAAAACACCCCACACTTAAACCTTGCTTGTCCTCAAGCAATTCATTCTTACAAAGTAGAAAACTATCAAACATACTTACACAATATAGATTACACACATCACACAAGTCACGCGAAACACATGAAACACACACGTTTATTTAAAACGCAAATTCACGCTATATGAAACACACGCTTTAAGTATAACACACCTTTATTGTAATCACACTCACGCTATATACACAATGAGAACACACGCACACATTTTTGGGAGTTTAGAGCCAAGTATCCGAAAAATTTGATCCTACGGAAATCAGGACCTTATGAAAAACGTTTTATGGTTTTGAAAATATAATGCTAGTTTTTACACTAGGCACGTTTTCCGATTTAGTTGGATTTTCTGAATTTTTGGAAAATGAGTGCGTGTTTCCCGCTATTGGTCAAGCCAATCCCTCCTACAGTACCTAACATCGCTAGATGTTGGTAAGAAAATAATGCGTTTAGGAGGATACACATTACGTCCAGATATCATCGATAATCATGAGGTAATCATCTAATCCGTTAAGTCAACCATAAAGATTGAGGTTCATCAGGCTTAAAAGCTGATATCTTACCTTTCCGGAGGTTATCCACTGGGAATCTGATCAATCACTGACATTTTGTGTATCATGGTGCGCTTCCCATTTGGCCAGCAAATCTCCCTCATTGAGATAAGCTTTGACTACCAGTTTTCCCTGTTTAACATTGAGGCCTGGTAGATTTCCAGTCGATTTTAGCATTGACTTTTCAAGATTTTTCGTCACCCTACAACTGGTCTGGACTACAACTTCTTAAACAAATCAGCAAGTGTGTCGTTCGGAAGACTTTACTTCCTTGAGGATGGAATGAACACATCCTATGGGTAATAATAAAGTGGTTGGACGCAACATTGTCCTTGTTAGGAGAAACAATGAGGATCGTCCTGTTTTAGTTTTCGATCTGGCGCGAGGTCCGGTTTCCGACCACGCTATGCAATCACCGCTCTCTCACGGTTTACACTCATTTTGGTACAAGTGACCTACAAGTTAGCTTTACTAAAATAGTAGGATTTTCATTCAAATAATTGAATGATAGTACAACTTCAAAGACTATTAATAATTTAAAACACAACTCAACATTTCTTTTCTAGTTTTAGAACACAATGTATGTAAAATGATTTTTGGACAATTTTCGTTTCTAAGGCTACCTGAAAATTTTAAAATTTTGATCATAAACACCTTAATTTTTGTAGAACGAATTCCCGATAAATTTCTATCTCCCACCCCACACTTGAGATCATGCAAGGCCCTCATTGAATGAAATCAGAAAAAGGATTAAATTTAGAGGGCAAAGTGATAGGGTGATTGTAGAAATTTTCAAATTTTTAACCTGTAAATCGTGGAACATGTAGACGAATGCCGCTGAACTTACTGCCAGCATAAGAGCATCGTCCATTCCTCGATTATCAGCATACATACATCATAATATCAAATGTTAGTGAACTTAATGCTAGTCTTTGAAATTCAACCACGCTGCACAAATTAACAAACCACACAAATAATAATAAAAATAACGGTGTTTTTACAATCACATCCATTATCAAACCACACAATTAGTTTAAAAATACAAACCAATATTGTTTTAATACACACCATAAAAAATAACTAGATTGTTTGAAAATGTAACAAGATGATCATAGGCTCGCAGGCCTTCAGTTATCGTAAGGCCAAAAGTAGTTTTCTGAGCCATCTCTGCTACGGCATCCTTGCGAGTATTCCTGCTCAAATCGGTTCCTGGTATCCTGCATCGCATTGTTAGTATTATAAATTGGGTAAGGCAGAGGTGGGTTCTGAGGATTAGTGTAGTATTGGGGTGTCAGACGTGTTGTTCCATAGTACTGATTGGGGTTGGAATAATTTAACTCGGTGTTATGGTTATTCCAATCAATACCATAACTGTTCCATCCCTGATTATGTACTTGAGCAATCTGGCGTTGCTCTATTCCTTGCTGACTCACCCTCATGTTGTTCATACTATTGACCAAATCATCCCAACCAGATTGAGACGGATACCAAGGACCTTGACCTTGAACATTTTTCTGGGCTTCCATTTCTGCTTCCTCTTCCTCTTGTTGTTCCTGTTGAACATTCGCTCCACTACCACTCGTGCCACCTGCCACAAAAGGTACCAAACGCCTATTTGCGTCGTACATCAAAATTTCAGCGTTAACATAAGAAACCTTTTTTAAGGGTTTCATTGCATGGTCACATTCTATCAGGCGATTAAGATCAATATTAAAGTGATGAGCAATCCGCGTAATGTAGTGGCCCCCTAGAAGCGGTTTGTCTCTTCGTGCATCCGTAGCGATACCCAGCAAATAGTTCCCAATTAACCCCGTTATATCCGTGTGACAACCCCGTTTTATTTGATCCATTATCCATAGATCCAGAGATTTTACCTTTTCATGTCCTTCGACCCTCGCATTAAAGGTACATGCGATAAGTCGATGGAGTAGCTTATCGTCAGGGGTTGCTATTTCAGTATACCTGTGTCTACTTGATTTGAACGGGCTAGATGAATTTGGCCCCCTAATCCTTCTCCAAAAGGATTGTTCATTAAAACCCACTCTCCCATGATATTCTGAGCTTATCAAATATTGCCTTAATTGTGCGTCAGTAAACTCGTGAAAAATACCCAAAACTCTACATAACCCAAAACTACTCAAACTTCTTTCATCACCCCCTAATTGGAATCTAAAGAAAGCATCCGAGAGTGGACCGCGAACATTATTGAATCGGAAAGTTGAATAGAATTCTTTACATAGCACGGGAAACACTTGATCGTGTAGACTGAAAATTTGTTCCCATGCGTAGGTCAACATGTTATTATATGGTATAGCTAACAAACAAGTGACATGGGCATGCCTACCCGCCTCAATCAAAGGAGCCCAGTCTAAATACCATGTAGCGTTAATTGGCCTATGGGTAATTCGAGCATAAGTTTCCCCGTAATCATCATTGTCCCGAAGATGTTCTAACCAAACTATTGGATTATTTTGAGCGTCTTCTTCTTCGCCAGATGATGATGATGAATGTTGTTGAACCGGTGGTGGTGGTGGAACGTTTCTTGATGTTCTGCCTCTTTTCGGTTGTCCACCTCTGCTAGATTGTCCCTGCAAAACATAATAACACCAAACCAAAGAACATAGAAACCGTTGTGTTAATGTTAGCTAAAAACATAATCGAGTAGCAAGGGGAATTTGTCATTCCATTCAAAGTTCATAAGCAATGTGATTCATATAAGCAAAAGCGTATATTCAGAATAATTGATCATAGTCAAACAAAGTCAACATAAACTTGCAAATACACTTTCAAAAATGTGGATCACAACATTCACAATTAGGCATCAACTTAGGACTCAAGCATGTTGCGTTCATAGGTCATAACATTTAAACTTGCATTCTAATGATATTCATTACAATCATAGCACAAGTCATCACAATTTAGTTCAAAATGACCATTATAACGCCACTACATTATAGCATTCCATACCATCAATCCACTTCAATAGGCTTAAACAAATGAAAATTAAGCATACATCTTTCATAAGATCATTACAATTCAAAGCATGCTAAAAATTCAAGAACATTCAAATTATGACCCGGCCAAATAACATCTACATCATCAACAACAATTAAACACTTCACAAGCTTCATAAACATCACAAACAAACTCAATATCTTGAATTAACTACCCTAATTTCGGATTTAATCATCACAAACCCTAGAATCATGAGCATACCCCTTAAACATGTAATTATTTCAAAATCAAGACATAATGGGTAATTAAACAACTAAGGCATGTTAATCTAAACAAGAATCATGCAAATCAAACACCTCACACTTATCTTTCACCAAATTATACATATAGACATACAAATTTAGTAATTAAGAAAGAAAAGTATGAAAAGAGATTAGCAATACCCTAGAAAACATGATTCAAGCTTGGAATTGAAGGAAGAAATCGCGAATTTGAAGGAAGAAATTAGAGTTTTTAGAGAGTAGGTTCGTTTGTGGGATAAGAAATAAGAGAGAAGTGTGATTTGTGGTTGAAAATTGGGTTAGAATGTGTATAAAACGCGTTTTTTTTTTCTGGGTCAGACATCTGGACGGCGTCCAAAATTCTGGACGGCGTCCAGTATTGAAGAGCTGGACGGCGTCCAGAAATCTGGACGGCGTCCAATAATGAAAAGATGGACGGCGTCCAAAAATCTGGACGGCGTCCAGTTACACTAAAACGTACTAACTTCTTTTTGAGAAAATCCTTTGAAATTGGACGGCGTCCAAGGGTTTTTGGACGGCGTCCCACTGGTCTGGTGGCTCAAAAACTCATAAAAATTCCCATTTTCAACACACAAAAGCTCATATCATCATCATAGATCATTTTGTATATTAAAAACAATCAAACCAATCATAAAAGACTCAATTCACACTATTTACACGCGTGAACTTTCTTTAACGAGTCGTTCACCCAACTCGTCCCCATTTTGATTTAGGCTTTGTTCTCGAAGTTGAGGCTAACCTCGTCTTCAATTTCCAGGGGGCCATCGACATAGTTTTTGACCTGGTGGCCATTCACTTTAAAAATATCGCCCTTCCAGTTCACCACTTCAATTGTACCATAAGGGTACACCCTTTTAACAACAAATGGTTCCGACCATCGGGACTTAAGTTTTTCTGGTGGTAACTTGAAACAGGCATTGTAAACAAGGACACGATCTCCTTCCATGAATTTCTTTGGATTTTTCAATCTCTTATCGTGCCATTGTTTGGTCTTTTCCTTATAAATTAGAGAGTTGTCATAGGCTTCAAGCCTCAACTCGTCTAATTCATTCAATTGGGTCAAACGTAACTGACCCGCTTCCTTGTAATCCAAATTGCATGCTCTTAGCGCCTAATGCGCTTTGTGTTCAATCTCCAAAGGGAGATAACATGCTTTTCCGTATACCATTCGGAAAGGAGTGGTTCCAATAGGTGTTTTGTAGGCCGTGCGAAAGGCCCACAATGCATCGTTTAACTTAACAAACCACTCTTTTGGATTTGCACCAACGGTCTTTTTAAGTATGCGTTTTAGAGATCGATTGGTATTCTCTACCTGCCCACTTGTTTGAGGATGATAAGATGTTAAAATTTTATGGATCACTCCATATCTTTTCAACACATTTTCTAATTGCTTATTGCAAAAGTGGGTGCCTCGGTCACTGATAAGGGCTTTAGGTGTGCCAAACCTTGAGAAAAGTTCCATTAAAAAGGTTACTACAACTCGGTCATCATTTGTGGGGAGAGGTTTTGCCTCAACCCATTTGGAAACATAATCAATGGCTACGAGTATGTAGAGATAAGAATGAGATTTTGGAAAGGGCCCCATAAAGTCAATTCCCCAAACATCGAACACCTCGCATACTTGGATGCTTTGTTGAGGCATTTCATCCCGTTTAGTGATTTGACCGGCCCGTTGGCACGCGTTATAAGCCTTACAAACGGCATAGGTATCTTTGAATATTGTAGGACAATAAAAACTGGCCTCGTAAACTTTCCTCCCCGTAATTTGGGGACCAAAGTGCCCACCCGTTAGACCACGGTGACAATCAAGAAGAATTTGAGTGCATTCCTTTCCCGAAATGCACCTCCGAATCATACCATCCACACAACACCTAAAAAGATAAGGGTCTTCCCAGAAGTAGTATTTTAGGTCACTAAAGAATTTCTTTCTTTTCTGATGTGACCAACCGGTTTCTATGTACCCTCCAACAAGATAGTTGGTTATGTCAACAAACCAAGGATTATCAATTTTCTCAATTTTCATGAGATTTTCGTCCGGAAAGTTATCTTGGATAACAGTCTCATGGAGAACCTCAAGATTCAGGTTCTCAAGGCGAGAAAGGTGATCGGCAGCTAGATTTTCGGCCCCCTTTTTGTCTTTAATATCAATGTCGAATTCTTGCAAAAGCAAGACCCAACGTATTAACCGGGGTTTAGGATCTTGCTTAGCAAGCAAGTACTTTAATGCTGAATGGTCTGTATAGACAACCGTCTTTGCTAGTACCAAATAGGATCATAATTTATCAAACGAAAAGACAATTACCAGGAGTTTCTTCTCAGTGGTAGTGTAATTAAGTTGGGCTCCTTGCAATGTCTTACTAGCATAATAAATGGGCTTGAAATGTTTTTCAATTCTTTGCCCCAAGACGGCACCAATAGCAAAGTCACTAGCATCACACATAAGTTCGAATGGAATTGACCAATTCGGCGATATGAGAATGGGTGATTGCGTGAGTTTTGCTTTAAGGAGGTTAAAGGCATTAAGACACTCATCCGTGAAGATAAATGGAGCATCTTTCTTAAGAAGTTTGTTCATCGGGGTCGAAATTTTAGAAAAATCTTTAATGAACCGACGGTAAAAACCGGCGTGCCCCAGAAAACTTCTTACACCTTTCACATTTGTCGGTGGTGGTAATTTGGCTATGACTTCCACTTTAGCTCTATCCACCTCCAATCCCGCACAAGAAATTTTATGACCTAAAACAATGCCCTCTCTTACCATGAAATGGCATTTTTCCCAGTTAAGCACAAGATTAGATTCTTCACACCTTATCAACATACGCTCAAGATTATTAAGACATGAGTCAAAAGAATCACCGAAGACTGAAAAGTCATCCATGAATACTTCCATAAAGTCTTCAATCATATCATGAAAAATAGCTACCATACACCTTTGAAAGGTAGCAGGAGCATTGCATAAGCCAAAGGGCATACGTCGATAAGAGAAAGTACCATAAGGGCATGTAAAGGTGGTTTTCTCTTGGTCCTCGAGTGGTATAGGGATTTGGAAATATCCCGAGAAACCGTCAAGAAAATAATAAAAGTTCTTTCCTGCTAACCTTTCCAACATTTGATCAATCTAAGGAAGGGGAAAGTGGTCTTTTCGGGTAGCATCATTTAATTTTCTATAATCAATACATACCCTCCAACCCGTGATAGTCCTAGTAGAAATTAATTGATCGCTTTCATTGATGATAACGGTCATGCCACCCTTTTTGGGTACACATTAGACCGGACTCACCCAAGGACTATCCGAAATTGGGTAAATAAGACCCGCATCTAGGAGTTTGACAATCTCCTTTTTAACGATCTCTTGCATATTAGGGTTCAGTCGCCTTTGTCTTTGTACACATGGCTTATAGTTATCTTCCATTAATATCTTATGTGTACAATAAGAGGGACTTATACCCTTGATGTCATGAATTTTCCATGCTAGAGCCGGTTTATGGGCTTTTAACATGGAAACAAGTTTAGACTTCTCACTTACAGAGAGTTCGGATGAAATGATAACCGGGAGAGTAGAATTCTCTTGAAGGTAAGCATATTCCAAGTGACTTGGAAGTGGCTTTAGTTCCAAAACGGGAGGTTCTTCAATCGATGTTTTACATCGGTACTCATTTTTTAAATCCAAATTTCTGTATTCTTCATCATTTGGCTCATAACCGTTAGCCATCAAGGTGGTCAACATCTCCACTTCTTCCACCATGTTCTCTTCATCACCTTCTGCCAAAATGCATTCTCCTGAACCTTGCAATTCTGGAAATTCCTGCAACAACTCTGAATATGTGTCTATGGTTTGCACATAATAACATTTATCATCAGTAGACTCGGGATATTGCATGGCATGGTCAATGGAAAAAGTTACCTTGACATCCTCAATACTAAGGGTCAATTTCTGCCCATAAACATCTATCATAGCCCTAGCGGTATTGAGGAAAGGTCGACCCAATATAAGAGGCACACGTGTGTCCTCTTCCATGTCCAAAATTACAAAATCGGCCGAAAATACTAGGGTACCTACTTTTACTAACATATTCTCTAAAATTCCACGAGGGAATTTAACAAAGCGGTCTGCTAGTTGAATTGCCATTTGGGTTGGTTTTAGTACCCCGGGGTCTAGCTTAACATATAATTAATAAGGCATTAAATTTATGCTAGCCCCTAAATCCGCTAATGCTTTAATGCATTCCAAATCTCCTAGGAGATATGGTATGGTAAAACTCCCAGGATCTGCTAACTTCTTTGGTATTTTGTTCATTAAGATTGCGGAACAATTAGCATTCATGGTGACTGATGAAAGTTCCTCCATTTTCTTTCGATTAGTAAGTAAGTCTTTTAAGAACTTAGCATACTTGGGCATACCTGAGATTACATCAATGAAAGGCATATTTATGTTAATTTGTTTAAACATATCTAGAAATTTTGACCTTTCGGCTTCTAGCCTTTCTTGTTGTTGCTTCCGTGGGTATGGGAGCGGTGGTTGATATGGCTTCACTACGGGTTTCTCCCGTTCTTCCTTTTCAACCACTTGTTCCGGCTCCTTAACCGGTTCATCATTTTTGTTCAATGGAACACTGAAATCAGAATTTTTGGGCATTCTTGGAGCTTCATATGCTAAACCACTCCTTGTGGTGATAACATTGGCGTGCTCATTTCGGGAGATCTTATTGGTATCGCTCGGTAAACTCCATGGTTTTCTTTCACTCAGTAAACTAGCTAAACCACTCATTTGCTTCTCCAAATTCTGAATTGAGGCTTGTTGGTTTCTAAATTGGTGTTCGTTTTTCTCGTTCGTTTGGTTTATGTTTGTAACAAGCTGAGTTTGTGATGCAATCAACTTTTTCAACATACTCTCCAAATTCGACTTTTTCTCTTCCTGTTGGGGTTTTTGATAAAAACTCGGAGTTTGTTGTTGGAACCCACTACTTGACCCTTGTTGGTAATTGGAATTTTGACCTTGAGGGTTGTAAGGGTTGTTGAAGTTTCGGTTAAATTGGGCTCTTCCTTGAAATTGATTATTATTTCTTTGGCTTATGAAAGCCACTTCTTCTTTTTGAGCCATTGTTAAACCGGCATCACAAACTTTTCCTAAATGGAGACCACCACAGTATTCACAACCTACTTTCATACTATGAATTTCCTTGGTGATTTTGTCCATGGTTCGAGCAACACCGTCTATTTTCACACTTAGGATACTAAGGTCATCATAAGCACCGGCGCTTTGGACTTGAGCATTACGAGTAATTGGTCATTCTTAATGTCACTCATGAGAATAATCGGCTAGTTTCTCGATTATCTCATAAGCCTCTTGCTCGGTTTTATCCATGAGTGAACCTCCGGCCGCTTGATCAATGGAAATTCGGGTTGCAACATCACAACCCTTGTAAAAGATTTGGACTTTTTGAAAGGTATCCAAACCATGGTTCGGACAACCTCTTAGCATTTTGGAAAATCGATTCCATGCTTCGTACAAGGTTTCCATCGGCTTTTGACAAAATTGGGTAATTTCTTGTTGGAGTCTCGCGGACTTAGAAGCTGGAAAATATTTCTTAAGAAATTTTTCCAACATACCATCCCAAGTTTCTATCGTAGCCTCGGCCAATGAATCTAACCAACTTCGTGCTTCCACGTGGAGTGTCCATGGGAAAAGTCTTAAAAATATGGCCTGGTCAGTGTCTGGTTTTAGTTTGAAAAGAAGACATATCTCTTAAAAAAGACGAATATGTTCGTTTGCATCTTCATTCGGACCACCACCAAATTGACATCGGTTGTTAATCATTTGGAGAATAGGTCCTTTTATTTCAAATTTTTCTTCACCTGTGGGCGGAGTAATTGCACTTCTTTGTCCGGTTCAGGTTGCCTTCATCTTGGCCGCCATTGATTGTCTTGGTACCACTTGTCTTGCTTCTCCTTCCATTTCAAAATTTGGCGGATGAACTGGTTCAAATTCAGAATATCTTGGCATGGTTGTACTTGATTCTGAATCAAAAGTTTCTTGCTTTGATGAAGATTCAAAAAGTTCAAGTACTTCTTTTGGGATTCTACCAAGCTTCCTATCAGGTTCTGTGAGCGGTGTAAGTAATGGAGAATATGAACTTCGGGTATGTGGCATATGCAACCTAAAATCTGTCAATCACACAACTAACAAAACTATTAAATGCACCGATTCTACAAAATTAAAATCAAAGACTATTAATAATTTAAAATAATTAAGAAACTACTTAATCACAAATTAGTTAACAATTCTATTTTGACACAAAACTGTCCCCGGCAGCGGCGCCAAAAACTTGATGTGCGAAACGTGGTATATGAATTGTTATATGAAATAGTATGAAAAAATACCGATTAAAGATTGTTACACACTAACGGGCAGTGTACCCGATCGTGTAGTAGTATAAATAATGGTTTAGTTCCGTGTATCGTTCCAAGGACAGTTGTATTAGTCAAACTAGAATTAGAAACTATATTGTGATTAACTAAGTAAATGAAACTTAAAGGTACACGAAATAATGTTTTTGTGGCTATTTAACGATTTAGCCAAATCAGAGAAGATTAAAAGTAAAAACAATATTTTTGGTCTTTTAAGTTTATATAATGAAAACAAGTGCAAAGAAAGCAAATAAGATAGTTTGATTAAGATCAAAGATACGAAATGTTCATCTAGATATTTTACCCTCGGTATTGGATGTAAGTTATATTGTTAAGACCCGATTGAATGAATATGTGTGCAAGTTACCTAATAGATTTACCAAGAGTCCTCTTTAGTAAACACGCAAACTTGATTACAAGATCAAGAGTTCCCTTTTCTCTATAGTTCTCGTGTTTGTAACCAAATAACTACGATATATATGCTAATCACCCAAATCGACTTGCCAAGAGTTCTCTTTAGCAAGTACTCAAACTAGAATTACTAAGTGGAGGGTTCCCTATCACCTAGACCTTTTCATTTGTGACTAGTTGATTAGCTAGATCAAAGACTTAAATACCAATTGTCTTTTGCATTCGCTCTACACAATTCATCCCTATATTGTCTAATCGTTTTGATCTAATTTACCCCCTTGGTCCGGTTTAGTAAACAATCAATCTAAGATAAGTTGATTGTAAATCAATATGATACATTAACAAGAGTTCTCTTTATCAACAACATATCAATTAATTAGATACAAATGATTTGACATCAATAAGCATGGTTCTTTAATTCAAGCTCTAATCTATCACACATAATACATTCAATCCATAAGATTACATCCAATACCTCAGTTATTAATCTAGACAAACATTATAGAGTTTAGCCAACAATCATATTAACAAACAAAATAGCAATTAATTGATAAGTAGAATTCATTGTAAGAACAAGAAATTAACCTAATAGAGAATGAATCTTGAATGGAGAAAGTGTTGAATCTTGATTCTTGGATGTTAAGCCTCTTCAAAGAGCTTGGAATTCTCCAATTTTGCTCCTAAAATCGTCTCAGAACTCCTCTGGTTCGTATCTGCTCGTATCTCTCTCAATAATACACTTTTAAAGCAGTTAAAGTTGGTCAAAAAGCAAAAGTAGGCTAAAACCTACTTCTGGACGACATCCAAGATACTGGACGGCGTCCAGTTGTAAAGGCCTGGACGGCGTCCAGTTGTGCTGAATTGTACTGTCTCATTTTTTCCAAACCTCCCTTCATTTGGACGGAGTCCCAATCATTTTGGACGGCGTCCAACATATCTGCAGCCTTGTTTTATCGTTTTAGAGAGCTAATTTGACCATAACTTGTATCGGGATCAACTATGATGAAATCACAACTTATAGAATGGTCATAATTCACCAAAACTCTTTATAAACCACTTTCCGATACAGTTTTCATACCTTTATGTATTACTTATAGAAACCGCCTTAACTATCCTTGATTCGAGAGTATTTTACACGATATTGCGAGATATATATATGATGTATTTGAGCAATATCAAGTCCCAACTAGAGATTGCTCTTCCCTTGTACATGTGTTGGACATTAATGTGTGCTTACACATTAATCATGCAATGTGTTATATTGCAAGTAAGCTTGCTAAAGCTTAAACCATATTGTTGTGCAAATATCTATATGATTGATATTAGAATAACTATTTCTTTCTATATGTGAGTATTACTTGCTACTTGCTAATATGTTTGATACTCATTAAATTTCTAACTTGTTAACATGATCTTAAAATTGCTATGTGTTATAAGTTCGAACACTAGGATTCAAATAACTAGTTTACTTCAAGGAATTAAGTGTAACATGGTTCACAAATAATAATGGTCAATAATCTATTTGGTCTTATCTAGTAACACACATTTTGTAACATGTTCAAGTACAACTTACTCTTAATGTTTAACTTAGAAAAACATTATTCAATTAATCTCTTCTTAATCTTAAAATGAATGTGATTTGTGATTAATTGAAACTAGAAAGTTAATGACATGTTGACTAGACTTTAGGATTAAACCAAATGCATTAATGAACCTAACTAAGTCTTGACCAAACTGAGATTACCCAAAATGACAATCAAGACACTTCTCCAAGAATGTCGGGTTTACCACATTTGGAGTGTTATGTCATTTTCACACAATAAGACCAAATCCCACACATTTAATGCATGTAGTACTTGTATAGGATATTGAGTTTCTTTTGCAGGTGCTAAATGAAGTAAAGATTCTAAAATATGATGTTCAAATCTGAGTTAAAAGGTTATACAATGGATACAAATTTTTGACACCGGCTTGCACTGTTGAACCACAGTCGACCGTGACAGTGACCATCTGGCAACGACTATTTTTTGAATTCCACCATAAATAGCAAGCATTAGAGAGCATTTAAAGCTGACCCTCTTGCACATTTCAAAGGCATATTTTCAGAGATCACAAGGGCTTTAATTACTATTTAAATGTGATCAAGCAAGAGAAGATTATATGATCTTATAGATGTAGAATTTGGTTGTTGTAAACTTACTAATCAAATTTGTTTATCTTGTGAGTTTACTTAGTGTGATGTATGTCCTAGAATTGTCTTAGGATTATCATCACTAATTGTGTGAGTCTTGTAACTTCAATTAGTAGAAGCATAGGCAAGCTTAGTTATCTACTTCCTTAAAGGGACTTAGGAAGTTGATTAATCTTTAGTTGGAGATTAATACTTGTCCAAGTTGAAGACATGTTGAGCTAGGTTGGAGTTGGTCTTTCAAAGAGTTATAAAGATTAGGGTTGTTGTCTACCAAAGAAGTTGAAGACTTGTAAATCGAACCTCCACCGGGTTTTGAGAAAAGTGCTTAGTGAAGCAAGAAATCCCGATTAGTGTAATCGGGGAGTGGATTAAGGTAGATTAGTTAACATCCACTCGAACCACTATCAATCCTTATGTCTATGTTCTTTACATTACTTTACTTATCATTTTGAACATAAATATCACACACATCAAGTTTGAGTTGAATTGGTTGATCATACTTAATCAAGTTTAGTGATCAATCGAAAAAGTTTTAAAAATGTATTAAGTAGCTATTCACACCCCTCTAGTTAATTACAATTGGTATTAGAGTGGTTGCTCAAATGATTGCTCTATAAACATTTTTGGTTGCGTCAAAATTCTTTTTGTGCAAAAACTCGAGTCAACGATTCTCGGATCAACTCAAACTATGAGATACTTAGAAGAATTGGTGAAAGAAGCACCAATCTTTGATAAAGAAAATATTGATGTGTTGAAATTAAGATTTGAAGATTATCTCAAATCTAAGGATTACTGCTTGTGGAGAATCATCAAAGTAGGAGACTTTGTTCCACAAGCTAGTTCAAGACTAGTGAAGTCAATATTTCAAAACAATGAAGTTTCGAAACAATTTGATGACATTTCACTACTTCATGGAGTTCTTCCTAATGAAGAAAGAATGATGATAAGTTCATGTGAAAATGCAAAAGAATGTTGGAATTCACTATGCTCTCAAGATGAAGAAGAAAACTCTAGGGATTTTAAGGGTAAAAGGGTATGAGAGAAATTGAAGAAGCTTAGGGATCTTGATAGAGATTGGGAAGATGCTCAAGAAAAGGGTTTGGATGGAGATGAAGATTTTTGCCTCATGGATTTTTGGAATCATCTCAATTAAGATGGTCAAATTGAAGAAGAGGTTGAATCTCCCTATAAAGAAGATGATGTCTCAAGCATGGAATGCAATGAGGTACATGTATTTTATCGTTCTAATTATGAAGAATTGCTAGATGATTAACAAACTATCAAATTGGTATACGATAGTAGTCATGACAAAGTAAAACTTTTAGAAAAAGAATTACACAAGGTTAATCAACTTAACAAAGTTCTAATTAAGGAAAACAATTCTTTGAAAAGAAAACTTAAAGAGACAACTATTTATAATTCATCAAAAGATAAATTTGAAATAAATTTGTGTCACGACTCTCTAGCAAATACAAATCACGTAATCAAAGTCCATTGTCTATTATTAAGAGAATTAAAAACATGGGAAGAATGAGTCAAACTAGCAATTCAATGGAAGGGATAAGTCAAGGATTGTGTAACCTTAAAATCAATCAAAACCAATGATCAAAATGCTAATTAGAATAACTTTTTCAAAAGACTCTAAAATAATAAAAGGTTTTTCATAAAAATGCAAAATTGTTTTTGAAAATGATTTCAAAATGAATGTTGTAGGAAGTCTACTTGTATTAGGAGTGTATGTTTAAATGAAACTATAAATTGCATGCTAAATACAAGTTAATGTGTTTTGTGTATACTATATGTGTAATTGTATATAGATATATATAAATATAGTATATTACTTGTCATTGATGATGAAACATCGGGTGGATGTGATCAATCAATGTTAGGAAAAGAAAACTTGTCCTCAAGTATTCTATAGAACCTAAGAATCGTCAAAACGCGCTCAAAAGAAGAAGAAGTAAAGAAATTCTGCATCAGGAGATCCACAGCTAAAGCACGACTGACCGCAGACTAAACCGCTGACACCTGTTCCAACCTTCTAGAAGGTTTTCCTCCACGGCTAATTCCACGGTCGACCGTACTTCAATCGTGCGCGACCTGACACTGTTTTTAATTGAATAAAACTTTCACTTTTCATTCCATTCAAAATCAATTCAAAACAAAAACTCTCTGCACGGGTGAGAAGATCGACCGCACATTAAAGAACACGCATTCCCTCCACTTCAATTCCTACTTTAGATATGATTAATCATTGATTTCCTATCATTCAATTGTGTTTGTATAATAAACTCTTCACTAATCTTGTGAAGAAACCCTAACTAGAATGTCTCTAAACCTAAATTGATGCAAACAATCAAAATTGTTCTTAAAAACAACTTAGAAACGATTGTAGTGATGTCTATCTATGCATTGATTTATCTTTGGACAATTCTTGGGTTCATTATACATCAAGGTTAGATTTTCATCGAATCATTGTTCATGTGATATAAACTACATTGTTGTAAATTGAGTATGATAATGTTAGATATCAAATTATGCTTGTGTTAATGATGATCTTAAGAATCTAGAACACATACGAACTTTGTGAAAATCATAATCTAGTTGGCTCATTGAAACTAACTGAGAGTGAAAATATGAAGAGCATTAACATCAAAACACTTAAGTGCTGATGATAATTAAGTTTGTAAAACACGTAGCCTACAATTGAAGTACATGTACACTTTGAATTAACTGAAAGTGTCATTATGCATAAAATGGCTAACCAGGGTGAAAGCCCATCCAATATCCCTCCACATCGATCAACACTAAATAGAGAAAGAGTGAGTAAATAAAGAATAGCAGAAGGAAGAAGAGTCAATGTGGAAGACTTTCCTGAAATGGTTGTAGCTTTTCAGATTTAAACTAGAATGTATTCCTTGACCTAAATGGTCCCATATATCCATCACTTGTTCGAAGCTTTTATCGAGTTTTATCTATGTTGATGGATCAGTCACTTTTAGATTAAGAGAAACAAGAACAACCATACTCCTTCACAAATTCAGAAAATTATTGGGCGTTCTGACAAGTGGACAAAGGTTCTTCAACACAGGACATAGTCTTACCAATCTTCCAGGCTTCATTAATAGAGATGTGGCAATTTAAACACTATGTGAAGATGATGCTCTAAGAGAAGAGATCATCAATCGGGGTGTACTAGGCAAACATTTGCAAAAAAAGTTCCGTTTATGGAACAAAGTGATCGATTATAATATTTATTGTAAAATGGGAAATCACTCACATGTTCATGCTGTTCAAATGGCTCTCCTTTGGTGTCTGGAAATGGAAGAACTGGTTGACATGGCTTATTTATGGCTATAAGAATGAGCAATGTACCAAAGAACTCAACAAGAGCTCTTCCTTATGGAATGCATCTCACTAGGTTGTTTGACTATGGCTATAAGAATGAGCAATGTACTAAAAGTAATGGATGACATTCACATCAATCCAACTAATCAAATATTCAATCGTCATACGTTGACCATGATGGGATATGAAGATGAAGATGACTCTGAAGAGATCAAAAGGGTCTAGGAAGCAATGACTGATCAAGCATATTTTCACGAGGTCAAGGTGAACCTACGCTTGAGTGTATAATAGGGTTTAAGGACTAACAACATTCGGACCTCCGACTCTTAGTCGTGGATAACCCACATCGGTATCGTTTCGAGTCCGACAGGGTGGCCGTTTTGAGAGTCCACCAACAACCCAGCATACGGGGTTGAGTGGCCCAAAGACATGAAGGTTTTATAGTTCGAGACATACCTGAAAGTCTTTGCTTTTTAGATCGTATGAAGCTTGTTCGTACGATGATGATATGTATGATATTTGTTACGTATGAGTAATCGAATATGTTTTTAGGGTTTATGAGCTATGTATTTATAGGCTCACGAATTAGGGTTTCGATAGAATCTCTTCCCTAATTAAATGTAATCTTATCCCCAACTAACTCTCGTTATTTAAGGAAAAGAATCCGAATTGATTATACCGTACATTCTTCTAGAATATACTGGACCCTTATGCAAGTATATGAAACTCGTATCAGATGGTATAGGCGCATAGAGTGCGACTATACCCGTGCCATATGTCTTACATGGCAATTTGTGTGCAGTTCAGGGCTTTAGATGCGTAATCAGCATAGTCATGCGGATATGCGTATCATTAAGTCCCCCAGTTTGATGTTATATACAATGAAAATTAGTGTATGACAGTGAACTAGTAAGAAAACGTACACATAATGAACCACAACAATACCCTTGAACCAAATTAGCACGCTTAATATTTCCGCTAAAAATCCTAGTTGGATTCTAAATGTAATCGGACAGTGCATAAGATTATTTAAATATATATTCGTAACCGGATACTGTATTAGCATTAAATGCAATGTATGCGTGCAGTCACTAAACTGTCTTTTCGGCTGCATTTCCTGCACCCGAGGTGACAACTGTCACTGTTTACCGAAAAGGTAATCATTGTATTTATGCAATCGCCTGTTGATGCTAACGTGCACTGGACATCTTAACAAAGTGTTTAGCCTAAGATATATACACGTGTACGGCTATGATTATACCCTTGTTACTTTTTGACTCCCGTATTTTCTCTATAAATAGGATTTTGGCTTTTTCGTATCTCACAATCTTTTCCATTTAAAGTCATTCAACCCTTTTCATCTTCTCTGCCAAACCTTGTACCTGATTGTAGAAAATGTATGTATCATACTCTTGTACTTTGTTATACTATGTAACCTTAGTTACATATTTTACGTATTACTCATATGTTGTTCTGATTTTTATTTTATAGATGAAGATGGAATCATATGCACCCATTCTTGCCACCGATTCCGGTAACCTTACTAGTTCGTCACCGGTTAGTCGTTCCGATACGATACCTTCATTATATCGAACTTCTGATGCCAGAAGCTTGGGTAACCACAGGAGGTTACTTGATGAAGGTATTAATTTTGACCGTCTGACCTTTTATTGAAACTCGACTTTAAGTTTCTACACGCCATTTTTATCTTATTTGCAGGTCCAAGTGGTGTATCCCATCATTCTAAGCAAGTATGCCCGAATTCTGATGATTCATCTTTACTGATTCCCAATGTGAATGAGTTAATGAAGGTTCCACTTCCGGTATTTGTAGAACAACTGTCATTTTTACAATCTTGTGCCCCTCAGCAGTTAGTGCAGAAGTTCTCCTCACTTTTTCCTTCCGAAGAACTTTATATGGACGCACAGTCGACGCTTTTCAACTTTGCCAAAGATCTAAACCGTATGCAACAGATATTTGCTGCGCTTGCTCGTCCACCACCGCCCTCAACAACAGAAACAACTAAAATAAATGCCTTGTAAGAGGACAACGCAAAGCTGACAGCCCAACTTGCGATTGCTGTGACTGTGCATGTGCAGGCAGAGGAGCGGATAAATGTCCTGATGTTAAAAGGCAGCAAGAGGAGGACCAGCATGTTGCTGAAAAAAGGTTTATGGAGTTTGAGATTGCATCGTTATCTGTAAAACTGAAAGAAGCAGAGAGTCATGTCGTGTTTTTGAACGAAAGCTTTAGCGATTGGATTTCAGCCCAAGAATCGTGGGGCACGAAGCATGATGCTGTAAAGGTGGAGTACGACATTCTCCGGAAGGGTCTTCAAACAATAATCCAATATGCTCTTGACTGCAAAGTGGTAGAGCAGTAATTTGAGCAGCTATGGTTGCTGCACGCGCTTATGAGAGTACCCTATTCTGGAATATCATCTGCCAGGAGATGTATGTACCCTTCGCGATTCCACAGAACGTTGCTGAGCTGCTATCTGATGGAGCCAAGGAAAGGTGAAAAGAAGCTTGTGCCCGACTTGAACAAATCCCGATCTCCTGTCTACAATTTCTAATCAATGATCCCACCGTCTCCGCGCAGGAGATTGTCAATGACAAACTCGACTGAGTTTGTTAGGCTACCCAGGATGGATATTGTTTATCCGTGCTTGGGTAGCATTTTTTGCTAGTGAGGGATGGGTCTTGCAACCTTGGAGGTTTCGCATCCATATATTATATTTTTCTTTTATGTTTAAAGAAGGGTATGTGTCTGATCGCTGCGTGCGAGGATGGCATATTCTCCTTAGTGTAGGGCAATCATTCCAGCCAACGCCACTCCCCCCTCCCTTTTTTTATATTAGCATATATTAGGTCAAATTTTATACATGTCACGCTTTTATGCTAAGTGTCTGACCTTATATTTTTATCCTAACTGTAATTTGCTAGGTTCGATTGAATGTAATCGGATATCTCTTTTGGTTAAAGTGCAATTATTGTGTTTTTATGAAGTCACTATGGCGGTTATAATGATTCATTACAATTTTATGCATGCAATAACTCTTATTTAGAATAAATTCCATGACTTCATGAAGGGAGCGACCCTTCAATCGTTTCATGATCTTATTATTCTTGCGTTAACAATCCAATGTTATACACAAAAGTAAGCAAACCAATGCTTATAAGTTTATACTCAAGACTTTTATAAAAATTTTATAAGTGTGTACGCGTATACAACCCAATGTAATTTACCCGTACTATTGACAAACCAATATCTATACTCAAGAGTCTTCCGGCCACGCCAATGTCTGGGTTATTTAAACAAGTAAACCAAACTTGTATTTTATAGTCTAGACTGTGCAAGTCTCCGTCTTGCGCGGTGTACAAGCGTTTGAAATAATCCAATGTTTTACTACTGTCACCATTAAAAATAGTATTAGTAACCAAACTAAACTATGGCATTTGAGACTCGGAGGGTGTCCCTGTGTAGCTAAGGGGCATGCAATCAACAATTGTAAAAATACACAAGTTATTGGCTTAAATTGCATGATTCAATTTATTTCAAACATCTTATTTTGAACAACAATGGAAAATAAAAATTACATAATAGAAACTTTAAACAGTTGTTTGGGGTGATCAATCCCTCTGTTGTTTTTCATATGTAGCACCGTTTAAGTGTTTATGCATGCTAGGTGCGTTTTATTGCTTTTCCATCTAAACTTGCTAACCGATACGCCCCTGTATCACTTACGCCAATAACCTTATATGGTCCTTCCCATTTTGGTCCGAGTTTACCCGTATCCTCAGCTCTGCTTGCTTCATTCTTTCGCCATACCAAATCATCCAGCTAGAAAGATAATGGTTGTACGCGTTTATTATAGTAGCTTGCGATTCTTTGCTTGTTGATTGCTTCTTTTATAGCCGCCATTTCCCTGCGCTCTTCAACTAAATTTAGATTTTCACCCAGTCTTCGCTATTGCTACTTTCATCGAAGGAAGCTATGCGCATAGTTGGCACGTTTATTTCCGCTGGTATTATAGCCTCGGACCCGCACACCAAACTGAAAGGTGTTTCATTAGTCGTGCCTTTTGGGGTTGTGCGGCGTGCCCACAGTACATTTGGCAGTTCATCTATCCAACCCTTCCGACACAATCTAAGTCTTGCTTTGATACCTAACACGATATCCCGATTTGTTACTTCGCACTGGCCGTTTGCCTGGGGATGAACAACTGACGTGAATGTTTGCTTTATATTTAGCTCTTGGCACCAATCACTGAATGGGTTACCTTCAAATTGTGTACCATTGTCACTTACTAATTCGTTTGGTATTCCAAACTGACAGACGATGTTTTCCCACACAAAATTTCGGATTTGTTTGCCCGAAATTGTTTTCAACGGTTTGGCTTCTACCCACTTTGTAAAATAATCAATGGCCACTACCAAGAACTTAACACCTCCTGGTCCTGCGGGGAATGGCCCCACTATATCAATGGCTCATTTATAGAATGGCCATGGAGATGCGACCGGTATCATTAGATGTCGTGGAGCTTTACTTACCGGTGCGTGCAGCTAACACGACTAACATTTGCGTATTACCTTCGCGGAATCTCTGTACATTGACGGCCAATAGTATCTGAGCCGCATTATTTTGGATGCAACTGTTTTGTGCCCTGAGTGCAAAGCGCACATTCCCTCATGCACTTCCCGTATGATTGACTCTGCTTGAGTTGGATTAAGACACCGCAAATGGGGTCCCAAGAAATACTTTTTGTATAGAATTCCTTTGTCTAATAAATACATCAATGCTTTCATTTTAATCTTTCTTGCTTCTGTTAAATCTATTGGCAATGTACCTTTATTCAGAAATTCCATTATCGGTGTCATCCAACTCTGCTTGCCTTCTTCAACTGCAGCGGATACACTGTCTGTATCAATGGATTTTACTTTCACTTCCTCAACCCAAATTTCTTTCTTAAAATGGTTGAATGTTAAGGCGACAAGCTTACTGAGCGTCTCACGACCCTACTTTTTCCGTTATCTTTTACCGTTTATTATTTAACGTCCGTTAATAGTTATTCGTGCCACGTCATTTCTATGACTTATATTATTATTTTAGTAATAATATATTATTTATTATGTGTTATATGAATATTTGTATTCGTATTTAAAGTTGTACGTTTCTACGTGTCGTGGATTTCTATCCGGCGAATCATTTCGATTTTCATACCAACGGTCAGAATTTTGAGACTTTTGAATCCAAATTATTTTAATTATGATATTTTTATATCATATGATTATATCTAGTATTTCTATATATTTTATTTTTCGCGAGTACGTTATTCCTCCGGAAATTTAAATCGCTCAGCGGTGTTTTCCGCCTTGGGTTGCGAATCGAGAAACGTTAGCTATGACTTTTATGTATCTCGACCTATCTAATTACATTTCTATAGCATACTATGTTCATAATTATTATTTGTAATAATTTATGTATTTATGTGCTATTCCTAGTACACTGTTAAGAAAATTAACCGCTTCACTGTTTTTAACATATTTCGCTCATTCGGACTCAAAATGAGTTGGTTCAAAAGCCTAGACTTTCATAATTTGATGGGCTACAATTTAATATTGTTAAATAGCTGATTTCAACTCTAAAAAACCGGCCATTCTCATTAGAGGGGTTAAAGCGTAAATTTTTATACTTTTGGATGAGATTAGGTCTTTAACCTTTTCATTTTCCCAAAACCTAATAAAATTCCTTTCCTCCCTTCTTGTTGAACGAAATTTATAGCCTCCCATCTTCAAAAGTCAGCCACCATCAATCCTCACACAATTCTTCATCATTTTGCAAGACTAGTGACATAATCGGATTCTCAATTTCGCGATCTATAAGCTTCTTCTTCTTGATTTCTCGTTGGGTATAAACATGAACCCTAGATTTTTCATTTTTATCTATTTTTTTATTGATTTTGATCTTATATTAATTCTATAGTACTTGTATGTTGTTGTATTGTTGTTATTATGCTTAGAAATACCCGATTACGCATGTTTTCAGTTGATCAAATTGTGGACAGCAGCTATATTGTTAAAATTAGTATATTTAACTCATGATTTTGGTTAATTAAAGTATATAAATGAGTTCCCCTCATCAAGAGAATAATTTTAGGCTTTGGATTCATGGCAGTTCGAGTTACGGATCATAAAATATGCATGATTTAGGGTTTTGATGAGATTGAAATGTGATATCTTGTAAGACCAGGTTTGGTCCTACTTTGTGGCTATAATTGGAGTCTTTAGGGTGTATCATTTGATTAGGGTTGATGATTGGATGAACATTCATGTTCGGGTCATCGAAATCCGAGCTACGGATCACCCGGAATGGCTAAAACAAGTTTTGAAACGGATTAAAGAAAAGTTTGGTTCATGGCTGTTCTTCACGACCCCATGAACTGATATTAGGGTGTTCTTGAGTGTTCTAAGGTGTCGGGATGGTTGGTTAGACGAGGATATATATATAAAATTCGTCGAAAACCGACACTCGGGGCTCAAGTTATGACCCGACGAACTTTTAATTAAACTTATGGTTATAAAATTTGAACTTATGATATAAATAATGAATTTCATTATTATTAAATTACTTATGATATAAAAGTAAGTATTTTTAATTAAGACTTATGATATATATATATAATATCATTTATTAATTACTTATGATTTAATTATACTTTTAATTAAACTTATGATTAATAATACTTTTATTATTAATGAAAAATACTTATGATAAGTATTAAACTCATGTTATGAGATTATTATATCAGGACTTATAATAAGGATTAATAAAATTATTTAATTATTATAAGGCTTAGTTATTATTTGATTGTAATTTAATTATTAAATATTTATGGTTTAATAATTATAATTAAAAACTTATAATACGATTAATAATTAATTATTGATTAATAATACTTATGATATAATTTATAGTTCATTATTAATTATTAGTACTTTATGTTATGAATAATATTTAATTAATTAATTAAATACTTATGTGATATTAATTATATCATTTAAACTTATGTTAACTTTATAAATTCAATTTAATTTAATTAAACTTATGATATGACATGATTATACATATATGACTTTAAATAACATTATAACTTATATTATTAACATAATTTATACTTTAAAATCTAATGTTGACTAAGTTTGACCAAGGTTGACTTTTGAGTTGACTTTCGGTTGACTTTGACTTTCGGTTGACTTTTGTTGACTTTCTAATTAAGGAAACTTTCCTAAGTTAAAAACTTTTCAAAAATAGAAACTTTCCAAAAGTAGAAACTTTCTAAAAATAGAAACTTTCCAAAAATAGAAACTTTTCAAAAATGGAAACCTGCTAAAAATAGAAACTTTCTAAAAATAGAAAGTACGTGTTATACGCTGTCCTGATCATACCGAAACATACCGAGTGTTGTTCTATGCTTATTTGCAACAAATACTATAGCTATCATACTAAGACTTGACCTAAGATAGTTATTTATATCGACCTGCTTATTTATAGGTGGGCGTTGTGATCATTCTTGATCACTTTATCATTTGCGGTTCACGTTTTCGTGTGGTTACTTCGTTTACGTTAAGGTGAGTTATAGTTTCATTTTTCTATTTTATATCTTTTGGGATGAGAATACAATAGAAACTTTCCCAAAATAGAAACTTTTCAAAAATGGAAACCTGCTAAAAATAGAAACTTTCTAAAAATAGAAAGTACGTGTTATATGATGGTTAAAGCTAAGGGGTATAAAATACTATTAAATTTTAGCAGGAAATACTATTAAATACGATACAATTTTACACAAGATATTTATTTATTTATAGAATGGATATACTTAAACCTTGCTACAACACTTATAGGCAGTGTACCTAATCGTACAGTAGTGTAGTTTTTAGTAAGTCCGGTTCGTTCCACAGGAAAAATCTTTTAATCAAAGCTTAACGCTATATTAGTTTAATTTATAAAAATACGAATATATATATATATATATATATATATATATATATATATATATATATATATATATATATATATATATATATATATATATATATATATATATAAGTAATATTATTATTTTAAAGGGGGGTTTTTACCGTTTAATGACCGGTTTGTCGATTTTAAAACTTTAGTCGCAGTTAAAACAAAATGTAAAATAGTAAATAAATAAAAGACTTAATTTAAAGCGTAAAGTAAATAACGATAATGAAATTGCGATAAATAAAAGTGCGATAAAATAAACTTGCGATAATTAAAAAGTACGATAATTAAAATTGCAATTAAATATAATAACAATAAATAAAAGTGCGATAATTAGAAGTGTAATTAAATATAAAATAAAGGAAATTAAATATGAAATAAAAGAATTATGCTTATTTAAACTTTCCGTAATCATGATGTTTGACGTGTTGATTTTAGTTTTATGCCCATGGGTTAATTGTCCTTTGTCCTGGATTATTTAATATGTCCGTCTGGTTTTTGTCCATAACAGTCCATCAGTCATAAATATAAAGTGCGAGTGTCCTCGTCAAATTATCCTTATACCCGAAGTTTAAATATTCCAACTAATTGGGGACTTAAACTGTAACAAGATTTTAATACTTTGTTTAATAATTACACCAGGATGTCGACTGAGTGTAACCCAAGGTTTTAATACTTTGTTATCAATTATGCCAAGTGTCCTTGTACATAATTTCACCCCTGTTTTAATAATTCTAGTGGCTATTAATCCATTCCCGTGTCCGGTTAAATGAACGATTATTCGTACATATAAATACCCCGCCCATCGTGTCCGATCGAGTGTATATGGTTATTTATAGGGACGTCCAATTGTAAATCTTTATATTAACATTAACAAACTATCATTTAGTTAAACAAATATAAAGCCCTATTAATAGCCCATAGTCTAATTTTCACAAGTGTCGTTCTTTTGTCCAAACCCCAATTATGGTACAAAGCCCAATTACCCAATTTTAATATTTTTAGCCCAACATCATGATTACTTCGGATTAAATAAGCATAATAATAACTTAGCTACGAGACATTAAATTAAAAAGGTTGAACATAACTTACAATGATTAAAAATAGCGTAGCGTTACACGGACATAATTTCGACTTACACCCTTACAACATTCGCTAACATACCCTTATTATTAGAATTAAAATTAAAATTAAAATTAAAATATAAATATATACTACGTATATAGATAGAGAGATTGATATTATGGATGGAAAAATGGTTCACCAAAGCTCGATTTTTATAGGCCCGTGATCTGGAAAAGGGGCTCATGCGATCGCATGGATTTATGCCTTCCAGGCCATGCGATCGCATGGCCAGCTGGGGAGAGCCACTTTTGGTTGTTTTCTTCTGCCGACGTTTATTTAAATATAATATAATATATATATTAATTTTAAGAATTAATTATATATTATATTATATTCATAAGCATAGTTGACTTGTAAATTTTAGTCCGTTGCGTCGAGCGTTGAGAGTTGACTCTAGTCCCGGTTCCGGATTTTCGAACGTCCTTGCGTACAATTTAATATCTTGTACTTTTCGTTTTGAATCTTGTACTCTTGTAATTTTGAGACGTTTCTTATCAATAATTGGAACCTCATTGATTGTATTTTGTACTTTTGAGCTTTTTGGTCGTTTGCGTCTTCAATTCGTCGAATCTGTCTTTTGTCTTCACCTTTTATTATTTAAACGAATATCACTTGTAAATAGGACAATTGCAACTAAAAGCTTGTCTTTCTTGAGGAATAATGCTATGAAATATATGTTCGTTTTTAGCATTATCAAATATTCCCACACTTGAGCGTTGCTTGTCCTCAAGCAATATAGTCTTGAAATACTAGAATCACTTCTTTATTCTTCACACTTTGTACATCAGTGATTTCTTTACGGCGGTATAAACAATGGTAGTAACGATGTGGTTTACAGTCCCACATGACTATAAAATTTAGATCTATTAAGGAAATTGGATCTTTATGAAAACATTTGATCTTTTGAAAATTAAATCTAGTTTTTACCCTAGATAAGTTTTTCGGAATAACCCTTCACCGGTGTTTGTAAAATATTTTTGTGGGCTTGGTGGGTTTCAGATTTGAAAATTTTAGCTCAAAACTTGTGGTTTTGTGTCACCAACTTGCTAACCTTGTATTAGGAAAGCAACACATCCAGTATACTTGCTCCGTATATTACCTTTCGGTAAACTACCGTCCGGTTATAAAGGAAAGCGTTGAACAAGCAACTGTTAAGGTAATGTCCCCTGACATGCTTTTAATTATGGTCTATAACGTGTCGGACGCAATTACTATCCTTTGTAGGAGTAATAGTAAAGCTCACCCTTATGATTTTTCGGTCTGGCACAAGGTCCTGTCTTCGACCATGCTATGCAACCACCGTTCTTACGGTTGACACCCGATTTGGTTCAGATGACCTAATGAATTCCAGGTGAATTCCTAGGATTTTATGTTCAATGGTAACGAACGCATTAAAAATGGGTTTTCAGAAAATAAATCCGTTTATAATTTGATCAAAATATTTTCTCGTTCAAGCTCGAGTTTAGATATCATTGAATTCCATGAGTTTGAATTCTCAATCTTTAAGGTCAATCTCTAGGATTGAGTAATATCAGGCTTAAAAGCTGATTTTTGATCTTTTAAGGAGATTATCCTTTCTGAGGATCTGATTTATTAGTCTTATCAAGCTAATATGCACGGTGCCCCCTATTGTACGAGATAAATCCTTCTCATGGTTAGGATAAATCTGACCACTTGGCGACTCTGTTTTATGCTGAGGTCCGTGGATTTCCTGCTGATTTTAGAGATGACTTTTCTAGATTTTTCATCAACCTACAGCTGGTCTGGACGAAAACTTCATGACCTAAATCAAGAAGCGCGTGTCTTTTTCGAAAGACTTTAGTTCCTTTTAACGATGGAATTGATTCATCGTGTAGAACCATCTCTTCTTTTCTTTCATCGGGTAAAACAGTTAATTATCGTCCAAAACAAAAGTATTTTCAATTATTTGTACAAAAATATGTGATATGTATTTTGAATAACTCGGTGAAAATTTCCCACACTTGGCTTTTATTTTCCTTTTTATTGTCCTCTATTCCATTTTAAATGAATTTTAACATTTTGGTTTGTTTCTTAATTTATGTCCTTTCCGAGGTAACAATAATTTCGGTGTTAACACCTAGTTTTATCGTTCATAAATATGTATAAACATGATTTTAAGTTCATTTAATTGAAAATTTTGAAAAATTTTACTAGAATTGGGTATTCAGTATATAAGACTAGGGCTGTTCTTTATTATCAGAGAGCACTAGATTTCTAATACAACTACTATTTTACTAGTATTTCTAATGGTAACCAAGTGTTTAAAGTAAACAAATTTAAAAAATCCGAAAGAATTTAACCCCTTCCCACACTTAAGATCGTGCAATGCCCTCATTTGCAAGAAATCAGTAACAATTTAAATTATTGAGGGTGATTAGCGTAGAAATGATTAAATTTTACTAAAGTTTCCAAACATATTGGCGTTTGTTTGCTGAATGATAAATGGTACATATCATTTGTCCATTCCGTCTGTTGTTACATCACATTTATCTTGTCGTCAAAATTAGTAGCTTTTGCTGAACTTAATGCCAGTCTTTGAAAATGCGCTGTTTTACCCTGTTTTGTACAATTTACCATATACATACATACAAATATAAACATGCATGGCAATTTGAAATGGGACTTAATATCCCACTTTCAAATCCTAAATGTGAAATATTAGTACACAATAATAATAAAAATGATAAAGATTACATAAGTATATTCAATAACATAAGTTTAAACATGAATAAGTAAAAAGATAAAAACATAAAAATCATATAAATAACCAAATGGAACTAAATCAGTCTGGATATGGGTTCCAGTTCATATCGTCAGGTGGGTTCCATTGTTGGTTATAGGTGTTTTGATAGGCTTGATTATAGTCATACCGGTTAAAGGGTGGTTGGATATCGGGGCTGTGTGGCGGAAAATGAGCAGGTCGAGTAGGTACGTAATTATTTGGTACCTGATATGATAGCTGGCTCATGATTTGGTGCTGATGAACTAACCAGCTATCGTGTTGGCGTCGCCTATAATCCTCGTATACTCGCTCGGAGTTCCACTGCTCATACATACTATGTCTGGCCGCGTTCGTCATTGCTTCCTCATCTATACGAACGTGGATGTCAAGAATAGCATCTCGAAAGACATCCCTAATGTCTTCCGCCTCCTCCATTTCCTCGTCTGAGCCTCTCTCTACCTGAGGATGAGATCCCTCATAGGGTACTGCCTGGTTACGTCTACTTTTCAATACCTTAGCACCCACATAAACTTTCAATCCTAAGGGCTCAACCTGTTCTCTACAAAGCTATAATGGACCCCCTTGGTTCCTATCAACACCTAAATACTCTCCAATGAGAGTAACGAAAATACCTCCTCCTATTATACTCCCGTCCTGCATTCCCTCTACCATTTTAGATAAATAAAAAGCAATACAGTAAGGGATATTGACAAAGCTTCTAGGATCCCGAATACACTTTAGGTAGAATAAATCATGTAAGGTAATTTTTTCTTTATTATGACCTCTCTGTGTAATCGAGTTAGCCAAAAATCTATGAATAATACGAAGCACGGCTCTGTCAATATGTGTATAGGAGTGTCCTCCTGCTCGTGTAAAAACATCAAAATGTGACATACGCCTCCAAATGGCGTCAGCGTCAAAGTTACTATCTACCCTTTCACCATAATGAATCAAATTTGTACAATCGGGTAATAGCAACTCACCAGGAGTATATATCTGTAAGGCCCTGGCCATGTCCAGCATGGACATTCTGTACATCCTACCGCCAAGGATAAACCTAAGAAATCTTCTATCTTCTATTCTAACTATATTTGTATCAAGTGATACAGTACTCATCAACTCAACACACCATTCCTTATATACAGGTCTACGAATGGTGAAAAGACGTTCCCAATCTGTAAAAGAAGAACTGCCATACCTTTGAACTAAAAGCTGTCTAACACGGTCAGCTAGATGGACCGTTTCCAAAGGGGCCCAATCGATTACCCTTGGCACCTCTACATTTTTTGTTACCAATTTGAATTTGTTCCTTTGATATGTCTCGTAATCTCTCCATCTCCTATCAAATCTCAGATTAGGATGCAGAGTGTGCTCAGGAATCGTTGGGAATTTTACTGGCGGCCTCATTAGGAATACTATGAATTCATCAACAAACTGTACTAGATCATAATAAGGTACGTGCTGATCAGGCTGTTGTTGTTGTTCCTGTTGTGGTTCTTGTTCGTGTTGCATTTCTGGTTCTGGTTCTGGTGCTGGTCGTCTAGATGATGATGCTCCTGAACCTCCAGTATCGGCTTTCTGCAAAACACATTAAACACAAAATTTGTGCATCCAAATATGCATTAGTGTTAGCAAAATAACAACTTAAAACAATCACTATAACATGTTAAATCAAAATTAAACTTATACACATTTTCACAATTTTTCACAATTCTACACTTTTCAAATAAGCAAATATGAGAATGTATACAAAGTTCATAAGCTTTTAACTCAAATAACATGTCAACATATTCATTACTAATAATTAAACAAGTCTCAAATGGCAAATAAATCAAATTAATCAAGTTCATGAATTTTGGACTTAAAAAGTCCACTTTAATCTCCAAAAATCATGTTTAGGATCAATGTTTGGATCATTTAACTATCTAAACATGTTACACTACTCAATTTAGCAATAATTCATGACAAAAATTGGCCATAACCTGTTTATATCAAAAAGCCCCAAATTGCTCAAGAACACAAACCCTAGATTTCTAAAATTTTTGAAGTTTTTGGCTTCAAATCATGTTAAATAGCATCAATCTAGGTTATACATGCATAAAATACTAACAATTTAAAACTAATTACACTAGAAATTAACAAAATTGCATTAGGTAAAAAATTGGAATTTATCACAAAAACTAGCAAATTTATGAGTTTATGAGTGTAATTTTTACCATTTTGCTGAAGAATGAGAATCTAGGCATGATTAGAGCAAGAAAAATGACGAATTACGGTGGAAAATTGCGAATTTTTGAGGTGATTTTGGGGTTGGTTCGAGTTTGTGTGTGTGTTGTGTGGAGAAGACAGACCCGCTGGGAGTTTTGAGTCTGACCTGCATTTGGTCCCCATGCGATCGCATGGGTTCCAAGTACAAACCCCATGCGATCGCATGGGGTGCCGGCTACAGTGTTTTGCCCCTTTTTTTTTAATAAATAAAACCTTATACTTTATAAAACATAAAATTAATAAAATTTTAGAAATTTGTTTCTTTTTAGGATGAGGGCGTTTCGGATCGATGTCCTAGTCTGTCCCTCAACAAAATTTTTAAAATTTGTCAAATCAAAGCGCGGTTTTAAAAGTAAAGATTTTTGGATTTTTTAATATTTTTGGCATACTTTAATTCAATAAGATTAAAAATAATGATAATAAAAGTTCTCGTCCCTCCCTCGGGTAAAGCAATTTCGGTTCAACGACCTAGTCTTCAACTCACGACGAATTTTAAAAATCATATTTTTAACTTAGCGAAATAAAGTAAATTTTTGTTTTTAAATTCACACCAAACTTAAATTTAAAATATGCATAAAATTAAAAATTCACACCAAACTTATATTATATTTTTGTTTTTATACATACAAAATTATATTAAAAAGATTAATTTTTCAAATATTTACAATTTTAAATATATTGATTTTACAAAGTTCAAAATATTAATTTAATATTTATATATTAATTTTAAAAACATGGTAAAAAAAATAAAATTAAAAATCTTTTTGGTTTTTATCCCACTTTAATCAATCAAATATTATCAAAAATATGCGCCCCTCTTTTTGGTAAAGTAATTTCAGTTCCATGACCTAATTTAACTCATGACGAATTTTTGAAATATTTTGGGTTGATTGATTAAAGATATTTATACCTTAAGAATAAACGTTAAATTTCGCAGTGATGTAATAAATTTTTGTATGATATCAATAATTTCGGTCGCCAAACCTAATTTTATTCAATACCAATTTAATACTTTATAGCGAACAAATTAGCGTTTATTATCAAAAGGTTAAAAATAAAAATAAAAAAAATAAAAACTGTACAGACTTACCTGTGAGATAGTATTCTTAGTTATATGATCTATCTCATTCATAAGATAGTCGGTTTAATTGGTTTTCCATAGCTACATAGGCGTAACCTCGAGCATTCAGTGTTTTTTTCTAAACATATGAACGGTCCGTCTCTGCATAAAGTAACAAATTCGGTATTTGAATAGGTTTGATTATTTGAACATTTACCTCCATGTGACCATTTTCCGCATTTGTGACATCTTTCAAGGTGTCGTGCTCTTCTTTTCGCTGCGGATTTTGATTTTCCTTTACCAAATTGTAACTTATTATCTTCGCATCTAGATTCTTTTCTTACTCCGTCCAATCTTTCTCTGATTACTGATACTATTTCACTCGGAAGTGTGTCATTATTACGTTTAGTGATCAAAGCGTGTAGCATTAGACCATGGTTTAGTTAACAGGCAGTCTTCATTTTCTAAAAAAAATAAAAATTCAGAATGGGGGGAGAAGACTAGTTCTTTAGGGTCTGCTAGGGAAAGACCATTCGGGTTCCATTTTCGAGAACTACACGAAAACAGATAATCTAACTCTAACAGAAATACATAAAATCCTTAAAAGACTTGATTCTCCTCACACTTAGTTAGCTGTGGTATCGAAATTGTGATTAACTTCGTTGTCGACTTCCATCGGACTATCTATGTAATGTTTAACTCTGTGACCATTAACTTTAAATTCAATTCCATTTGAATTTATTAATTTTATCGTTCCGTATGGGAAAACTCTTTTGACTATGAATGGTTCAGACCATCTTGATTTCAATTTTCCAGGAAATAGCTTGAATCGTGAATTGAAAAGAAGAACTCTGTCTCCTTCTTTAAATTCTTTTGAACTTCTGATTCTTTTATCATGCCATTTCTTCGTTCTTTCTTTATAGACTAACGAATTTTCGTATGCTTCATGTCTTAATTCTTCTAATTCGTTTAGTTGACTTAATCGTAGACGTCCAGCTTCATATAAATCAAGATTACATGTCTTCAAAGCCCAAAATGCTTTGTGTTCAATTTCTACTGGAAGATGACATGCTTTTCCGTAGACGAGTTTAAAAGGTGTGGTTCCAATTGGAGTTTTGTAGGCTGTTCTAAAAGCCCAGAGTGCATCCTCCAATTTAATGGACCATTCCTTCGGATTTGATCCTACGGTTTTCTCTAGAATACGTTTTAAAGCTCGGTTGGTATTTTCAACTTGTCCACTTGTTTGTGGATGATATGCGGTGGAGATTTTATGAGTTACTCCATATCTTTTGAGAACTATCTCAAGTTGATTATTACAGAAATGAGTACCCCGATCACTTATTAAAGCTTTCGGTGTTCCAAACCTTGCAAAAAGACGTTTTAAAAAGTTGACTACAACTCGTGCATCGTTAGTTGGGAGAGCTTGTGCTTCCGCCCATTTAGATACATAATCAATGGCTACGAGAATATAGAGATTATTATGAGATTTTGGATATGGACCCATAAAGTTAATACCCCAAATGTCAAATACTTCACATACTTGGATGACATTTTGTGGCATTTCATCACGTTGACTTATTTTTCCGGCCCTTTGACAAGCATCACAGGATTTGCAAAGAAGGTGTGCGTCTTTGTAAATTGTAGGCCAATAGAATCCAGCATCATAAACTTTTCTTGCTGTTAGTTGAGGCCCAATAGTGCCCTCCTGTTGGTCCTATGTGACAATGGTTTAAAATTTTACTAGCTTCATCTCCGAATACACATCGGCGTATTATTCCATCGGGACAACTTTTAAACAGATGTGGATCTTCCCAAAAATAGTGTTTTATATCACTGAAGAATTTCTTTCATTTTTGGTACGATAATCCTTTTTCAAGGAATCCACATACTAAGTAGTTTGCATAGTCTGCAAACCATGGTATTTCATTATAATCTATCTTCAATAGATATTCATTAGGAAAGTTGTCTTGTATGGCTGATTCATTTAGAACTTCTAATTCAGGATTTTCAAGACGAGAAAGATGATTAGCGGCGAGATTTTCTGCTCCTCTTTTATCTCGGATTTCAATATCAAATTCTTGTAAGAGTAAGATCCAACGGATTAATCTTGGTTTGGCATCTTGTTTCGAAAATAGGTATCTAAGAGCATAATGGTCGGTATAGACCACCGTTTTTGCTAGAACGAGATATGAACGAAATTTGTCAAAAGAAAAGACAATAGCAAGGAGTTCTTTTTCAGTAGTTGTATAATTTGTTTGTGCTCCTTGTAACGTCTTACTAGCATAATATATAGGTTGAAATCGTTTTTCAATCCTTTGTCCTAAAACGGCTCCCATTGCAAAATCACTTGCATCGCACATTAGTTCAAACGGTAGATTCCAATTTGGTGTTATCATGATCGGCGCATTAGTGAGTTTCTCTTTAAGAATATTAAAAGATTTGATACATTCATCTGAAAAGATGAATGGAGCATCCTTTTCTAGGAGTTTATTCATAGGAGTGGCAATTTTAGAAAAATCTTTTATGAAACGTCGGTAAAAACCGGCATGCCCTAGAAAACTCCTAACTCCTCTAACATTGGTGGGATGTGGAAGTTTAGCAATTACATCTACTTTAGCTCTATCCACTTTAATTCCTTCTTTTGAAATTTTATGTCCAAGAACGATGCCTTCTTTAACCATGAAATGGCATTTCTCCCAATTAAGTACTAGATTTGATTGTTCGCATCTAATAAGCATTCGTTCCAGATTAACTAGACATGATTCAAATGTATCACTGAAGACTAAAAAGTCATCCATGAAAACTTCCATGCATTCTTCTATCATGTCGTGAAAAATCGCCATCATGCACCTTTGAAAGGTTGCAGGGGCGTTGCAAAGTCCAAATGGCATGCGTTTGTAAGCAAAAGTACCATAAGGGCACGTGAATGTGGTTTTCTCTTGATCTTCGGGTGCTATTGGAATTTGAAAGTATCCGGAAAATCCATCAAGAAAACAATAATAACTATTTCCGGCTAATCTTTCCAACATTTGATCAATGAAAGGTAAAGGAAAGTGATCTTTTCTGGTGGCGTCATTTAATTTTCTATAATCAATACATACACGCCATCCTGTTACAGTCCTTGTAGGAATAAGCTCATTTTTTCATTTGTAATGACAGTCATGCCACCCTTCTTAGGCACGCATTGAACTGGGCTTACCCATGGACTATCAGAGATTGGATAAATTAAACCTGCATCTAGCAGTTTAATAATTTCTTTTTTAACTACATCTTGCATATTCGGATTTAGTCTTCATTGGCGTTGCACATACATTTTATGACCTTCTTCCATAAGGATTTTATGTGTGCAATACGAAGGACTTATTCCTTTAATATCATGAATCTTCCATGCAATGGCTGGTTTATGAGCTTTCAACACAGAAATGAGTTGTGATTTCTCATTTTCAGTAAGAGAAGACAATATTATTACAGGTAATTCAGATTCACCATGTAAATAAGCGTATTCCCAATGGTTTGGAAGTAGCTTTAACTCTAATTTCGGAGGTTCTTCTATCGATGATTTATATCGATATCTGTCTTCTTCTTTTAGCATTTGAATTTCTTCTGTTGTTGGTTCATATCCATTAGCTATAAGTGTAGCTAACATTTCAACTTCATCAATTTGTTTAGTTCCTTCTCCTAAAGAACATTCTCCTATTCCTTGTAATTCTGGAAATTCTTCTAACAATTCTGCATGTGAATCTATAGTTTGAATATAATAACATGTATCATCTGCAGATTGCGGTTGTTGCATTGCTCTATCAACTGAAAAGGTAACACTCTCGTCCTCTATACTTAGGGTCAATTTCTTACTGAACACGTCTATCATTGCTTTAGCCGTGTTTAAGAATGGTCTTCCTAATATGAGAGGAACTTGAGAATCTTCTTCCATGTCCAGAACAACAAAATCTACTGGAAATACTAAAGTACCAACTTTAACTAGCATATTATCCATTATCCCTCTAGGATATTTTATTGATCGATCGGCTAGTTGTATGCTTATTCTTGTTGGTTTCAATTCTCCAAGGTCTACTTTAGTGTATAGTGAAAACGGCATTAAATTTATACTAGCACCTAAGTCTGCCAATGCTTCTATTGAACTAAGACTACCCAGAAAATATGGAATTGTGAAACTTCCTGGATCAGATAGTTTTTCTGGTATCTTATTCAACAGCACTGCTGAACAATTAGCATTCATAGTAACAGCCGAGAGTTCTTCCATTTTCTTTCTATTCGAGATTAGATCTTTCAAAAATTTAGCATATCTAGGCATTCCTGAAATCACATCAATGAAAGGAAGATTTACATTTATCTGTTTAAACATATCCAAGAATTTGGATTGCTCGGCTTCAAGTTTCTCTTTTTTCATTTTACTTGGGTAAGGAAGTGGTGGTTGGTATGGTTTAACATAAGGTTTATCCTTAGCTGTGTTATCTTCATTAACCTTTTCAACTACCGGTTCTTTTTCCTTATCTTGTTCAGGTTGTGGTTCTTGTGGAGTAGGAATAGCTTCATCAGAAGTTACAGGTTTTTCAGGTGGTTTAAGTGTTGTACCACTTCTTGTGGTAATGGCTTTACCTGTTTCATTCCAGGGGTTAGCATTTGTATCACTAGGTAGACTTCCCGGTTTTCTTTCACCTATTAACCTTGCTAGGTTACTTACTTCTTGTTCCAAATATTGAATAGAAGCTTGTTGATTTCTAAATGCTTGAGCATTTTGTTCATTGGTTTGTTTTTGAGATGTGAAAAACTGCGTTTGAGTTTTAACTAGCTTCGTCATCATATCTTCTAAATTCGGCTTTTTATCATCGGTTTGTGGTGGTTTGTTTTAAAAATTAGGTCTTTGCTGATTGTAAGTATTATTGGATACTTGTTGATTGTTAGGACCTTGTTGGTTGTTGTATGGAATATTTCGGTTATAATTCTGATTTTGATTGTAAATCGGTCTTGGCGGTTGATAATTATTCTGATAATTATTTCCAGGCCTTTGGTTTATGTATGAAATATTCTCTCTTTGTTCCATTGTTAATTCAATACTAAGACAATCTTTTGTCAAATGTGGTCCTCCACACTGCTCACAACTAATTCGTATTGAGTGGATATCTTTAGTCATCTTTTTCATTCGTCTCTCGACAGCATCTATCTTTGCAGAAATGGAATCTAAGTCATGGCTAGAATCGGCTCTAGCTGCTTTAGATGATCTAATGATATCTTTTTCTTGGTGCCACTCATGTGAGTGGAAAGTAGTGTTATCAATAATTTTGTAAGCATCAGTTTCGGTTTTCTTCATAATGGAACCACCAGCTGCAATATCTATGTCTTTCCTTGTCGTGATGTCGCATCCTTGGTAGAATATTTGTACTATTTGACAGGTATCTAAACCATGTTGCGGACATCCTCTTAATAACTTTCCAAATCTTGTCCACGCCTCATATAGAGTTTCATTTGGCTTCTGTGTGAACGTAACAATTTTTCCTTGAAGTCTTACGACTTTAGATGTCGGAAAGAATTGTTTAAGAAAATTTTCAACTAAAACGTCCCATGTATCGATCGCCCCTTCAGGTAACGATTCCAACCAATCTTTGGCTTCTCCCTTTAAAGTCCAGGAAAATAACATGAGATATATCTGTTCATCCTCAACTTCTCTTATTTTAAATAGTGTGCAGAACCTATTAAAGGTACGAAGATGTTCATTTGGATCTTCCTTCGGCGCACCACTAAATTGGCATTGATTAGTCACCATATGTAGAATTTGTCCTTTGATTTCATAATCTGGCGCATTAATGTCTGGATGAGTAATTGCATGACCTTGGCCAGTGCGTTTAGCTCTCATTCGGTCTTCCATACTTAAAGGTTCCAGATTTTCCATGATTGAATTTGTTGAATCCGAATCACTAGAGGATTCTGATTTAATGGTTCGTTCCTCAACAATCTCTGTTTGAATGATTGGTGGTTCCGGAGGAAAATTTAATGGTTCAGGATCTATGAATTGTCCCTGAATATTATCCGGATTCTCAATTGTGAGGTCGAGTTCAAAAATGGATTATCGGAAATTTGAATTGGAGTACTTGGTCGACTGGATGATGATTCTAAAGGAAAATCAACGGCGATAATATTTGCTAGATGTCTTGATCTAGTTACAGGTGGTGAACGTACAAAAGGTGATGAACGTCTTGCTCGGTGTATTCACTGAATATCCTATTAGTTTTTAATAGGAAAGAAAAAATTATATAAGTTATCCAATTAATAGACTTTTCTGATTTTGCCCACGTTTCGAATAGCCAAAAGATGCAGCAGAGGGGCAGGATTCGTTTGGTCTCAATATAATTGAGGACTGTTTGGCTCCAATAACCCGGTCCACGTACAAATCCAACTATTACTACGAACCAGAAAATTTTGATGTCTATCAATTTAACCACTTAAAATAAATTTTCGTAATTTTAAGAAGTATAGATAAGAAGTAGAAAAAATTCTAAGTCCTGAAAACTAGAATGACGAGAAATAAGAAAGAAAAAGAGCGCGTCGAAAAAGGTCGAAAAAGAAAAGATCGAAAAATAAAAGGCGTCGAAAAATAAGAAAGAAAAAAAAATGACTATAAAACTTAAAAAAAACTCGACTAACCCAACCTTATTACTATCACTAACATAAAATTATAATCGCAAATTGAGATTACTAATTGGAATGATAATTGATACATAGGTAAATGGTGTCTAAAAATATTAAAGCTTACAGGAAAAACTATATCCCAAATGACAATATCTCAAAAAAGGTATTAAAACTTAAAAAAAACATCGCAGAATTCTAAAGCACTTAAATCTTAGTCTAAAGAAAAAGCACTTAAGGGATTTTACGGCAAAGCCTAAAAATCTAGAAATAAAAATAACTATGGCAAAAACTATGAATTAAAAATAAATACGAGCAAAAATTACAAAAGTTACGCTAAAACAATTAAAAAGGGATAAAATATAAAAATATACTAAAAGTTGTAAAAAGTACAATTTTTATAAAAATATTATTTTTATATTATTTATTTTATAAAACTATTAATTTTATATTTTATAAAACTAATTAAACTTAAAAATACAAATTAAATAAATAACTAAATTAAATATTTAACTAATCTAACCTAATTAGGGTTTAAATATAATAATAATTATTATAAACCATAATTAATGCAGTACTCAGTCAACTGTGGCGTGTCAGACGGGCTCATGCGATCGTATGAGTCCTAAGTTATCCAGCCATGCGATCGCATGGGCTAGGGTTTCGGGCCACAGAGTGGGCTGCTACAGTACCGGACTCGAGTGTTTTTTTTTTTTGATGTGTTGAATTTTCTGTTTTATATATCTATGTAATATATTTATATAAATTAAATAAAACTTATATTTTTATAAAATAAAGATAAATAAACTTTTATAGAACTTAAATATTTAACAAACTCTTAAAAATATTTATATTATTGTTTTCTTTTTATATTTTCGAATATATTAAAACGTATTTTTACAAAAGCGTAAATTTTTTTTATATTAGCGTTGCGCTTCCGGCTTTTAAGCTAGATGGTTCCCCGGCAGCGGCGCCAAAAATACTTGATGGTTAAAGCTAAGGGGTATAAAATACTATTAAATTTTAGCAGGAAATACTATTAAATACGATACAATTTTACACAAGATATTTATTTATTTATAGAATGGATATACTTAAACCTTGCTACAACACTTATAGGCAGTGTACCTAATCGTACAGTAGTGTAGTTTTTAGTAAGTCCGGTTCGTTCCACAGGGAAAATCTTTTAATCAAAGCTTAACGCTATATTAGTTTAATTTATAAAAATACGAATATATATATATATATATATATATATATATATATATATATATATATATATATATATATATATATATATATATATATATATAAGTAATATTATTATTTTAAAGGGGGTTTTTACCGTATAATGACCGGTTTGTCGATTTTAAAACTTTAGTCGCAGTTAAAACAAAATGTAAAATAGTAAATAAATAAAAGACTTAATTTAAAGCATAAAGTAAATAACGATAATGAAATTGCGATAAATAAAAGTGCGATAAAATAAACTTGCGATAATTAAAAAGTACGATAATTAAAGTTTCAATTAAATATAATAACAATAAATAAAAGTACGATAATTAGAAGTGCAATTAAATATAAAATAAAGGAAATTAAATATGAAATAAAAGAATTATGCTTATTTAAACTTTCCGTAATCATGATGTTTGACGTGTTGATTTTAGTTTTATGCCCATGGGTTAATTGTCCTTTGTCCTGGATTATTTAATATGTCCGTCTGGTTTTTGTCCATAACAGTCCATCAGTCATAAATATAAAGTGCGAGTGTCCTCGTCAAATTATCCTTATACCCGAAGTTTAAATATTCCAACTAATTGGGGACTTCAACTGTAACAAGATTTTAATACTTTGTTTAATAATTACACCAGGATGTCGACTGAGTGTAACCCAAGGTTTTAATTCTTTGTTATCAATTATGCCAAGTGTCCTTGTACATAATTTCACCCCTGTTTTAATAATTCTAGTGGCTATTAATCCATTCCCGTGTCCGGTTAAATGAACGATTATTCGTACATATAAATACCCCGCCCATCGTGTCCGATCGAGTGTATATGGTTATTTATAGGGACGTCCAATTGTAAATCTTTATATTAACATTAACAAACTATCATTTAGTTAAACAAATATAAAGCCCTATTAATAGCCCATAGTCTAATTTCCACAAGTGTCGTTCTTTTGTCCAAACCCCAATTATGGTACAAAGCCCAATTACCCAATTTTAATATTTTTAGCCCAACATCATGATTACTTCGGATTAAATAAGCATAATAATAACTTAGCTACGAGACATTAAATTAAAAAGGTTGAACATAACTTACAATGATTAAAAATAGCGTAGCGTTACACGGACAGAATTTCGACTTACACCCTTACAACATTCGCTAACATACCCTTATTATTAGAATTAAAATTAAAATTAAAATATAAATATAAATATATACTACGTATATAGATAGAGAGATTGATATTATGGATGGAAAAATGGTGCACCAAAGCTCGATTTTTATAGGCCTGTGATCTGGAAAAGGGGCTCATGCGATCGCATGGATTTATGCCTTCCAGGCCATGCGATCGCATGGCCAGCTGGGGAGAGCCACTTTTAGTTGTTTTCTTCTGCCGACGATTATTTAAATATAATATAATATATATATTAATTTTAAGAATTAATTATATATTATATTATATTCATATGCATAGTTGACTTGTAATTTTTAGTCCGTTGCATCGAGCGTTGAGAGTTGACTCTGGTCCCGGTTTCGGATTTTTGAACGTCCTTGCGTACAATTTAATATCTTGTACTTTTCGTTTTGAATCTTGTACTCTTGTAATTTTGAGAAGTTTCTTATCAATAATTGGAACCTCATTGATTGTATTTTGTACTTTTGAGCTTTTTGGTCGTTTGCGTCTTCAATTCGTCGAATCTGTCTTTTGTCTTCACCTTTTTTATTTAAACGAATATCACTTGTAAATAGGACAATTGCAACTAAAAGCTTGTTTTTCTTGAGGAATAATGCTATGAAATATATGTTCGTTTTTAGCATTATCATTATACGCTGTTCTGATCATACCGAAACATACCGAGTGTTGTTCTATGCTTATTTGCAACAAATACTATAGCTATCATACTAAGACTTGACCTAAGATAGTTATTTATATCGACCTGCTTATTTATAGGTCGGCGTTGTGATCATTCTTGATCACTTTATCATTTGCGGTTCACGTTTTCGTGTGGTTACTTCGTTTACGTTAAGGTGAGTTATAGTCCCATTTTTCTATTTTATATCTTTTGGGATGAGAATACATGCATTTTATTTTATTTTTATTGGACACAAGTGGAAGTTGGTTTAAGTTATTCATTGTGAGTTGAACGAAAATATTTCCTAGTCTAGTAACTGTAATCGCTGTTTTCTACTGGTGAACGTGAATCCTATGGATAGATCTATCGGGTTTGACAACCCCATTTCGTGCTAGTCGCGCTAGCAATTTTTGTAGACGGAATGTATTAGTACTTCGTAATTATTTGAAGATACACACGTTCAGTGTATATTGTGTTTGGTAAGGGTGGAATTGGTTAAGTGGTTACCAGGTGGCTCACGGGTTAATGGAATAATGTTTTATATGTTTTCGAGCATATAATTTTTGTGGTCCAAAATAAGGCTTTATGTTTTCAAACATAAATTTTTTACGGTTTAAATTAAATATTGTTTGCAATATTAAACCTATAATTCACTCAACATTTTTATTGACAGATACTCGCATGTTTTATTCTCAGGTTCATGATTGATTGCTTCCGCTGTGCTTATAGAGTCTGCATATTTATGATGGCAGTTTTTGTTAAACATTAACTTGCATTCTATTTTGATACATTAAATTGTGGGTGTTGCTTACTTTGTTTTGGTCAACTTTTGAATAAGTATTTATGTAAGGTTTTTCTAAACTTACATATTTTGGTAGGTTTCCTTTATAGGAAATCATTTTTAAATAAAGAATATAAGGTTATTTATCAAATTCATTTAGAGTTATGATCAAGCTGTGGGACCAAGATAACGATGGTCGTCAAGTGTACTTTGACGGGTCGTTAAACATCTGCCTTTTTATTTAATGTTCTTGAAACCTGAGTTATCTGGAATAAATCAAAGTCTACCACAAGCTCTTGCACAAGTTTCAGATACTTTTGCATCGATTCATCATGTGCTTCAAATATCCCATTGAATTGGTTTGCAACTAGATGTGAATCAACATATACTAACAGCTCTTTTACCTCCAAATATTTTGCTACCCGCATTTCAGATAACAACGCTTCATACTCAGCTTCATTGTTTGTTACAGGGAAGCTAAAACGCAGCGCGAAGGTATATTCTTCTCCTTCTGGACTTTTCAGGACTATTCCTGCCCCTGGGCCTTCTGGACCACAAGCCCCATCTGTGTGCATTTCCCACAGCTGCTCGGGCGGAGGTGGTATTTCTTTTGATTCATGCAAGACTTCGATATCTCCGGCTGTTTCAGCCAAATAATCTGCTAGGACTTGCGCTTTTACCACACTTCTTGGTGAGAAGCTTATCTCATGCTCACCTAATTCAATAGCCCATTTGGCCATGCGACCAGAATTTTCTGGTTTGTATAGCACCTGCTCAACAAGTATCAGCGAATATAAATTTGCTAGAATTTTCAAGCAATTTTAAGTTTTTTGACAATACTTTGTTTCTTGTCATACCTGCTTTATTCGTTGGTCTGTTAGGACCATTATTGGATGCGCTTGGAAATATCTTCTTAAGCGTCTAGCCGTATGTACGAGTGCATAAACCAGTTTTTCAATTGCAGGGTAGTTTAAATCACTTCCTGTTAAAGCTTTGCTAACAAAATATACAGGCATTTGTACCTGTCCGCACAACATAATCATATAATGTTAAATATTTATTGATTAAAAAGTGACTATATTTAAGTTTATAGCGCGTACCTGTCCCCTGTCTGCTATCAATACTGAACTTATCGCTTCTTTTGATGCTGCTAAGTAAAGTATCAACGTTTCTCCCGCAATCGGCACAGTCATTATCGGCAACTCTTTTAACAATTTTTTCATTTCTTGAAATGCCACTTCTGCTTCCTCTGTTCACTTGAAATCCGTTTTCTTTAAGCAATTCTTTAACGTCCCGAAAAAGGGGAGCGATCGCTCTGCAGATTTTGATAAAAACCTTGTTAACGCCGCCAATTTACACGTTAAACTTTGCACCTTTTTTTTATTTCTGGGCGACGACATATTTTCGATTGCCTCTATTTTCTTTGGATTTGCGCGTATCCAACGCTCAGTTATTATATGACCAAGAAACTTTCCTTCCTCTTCTCCAAAACTGCACTTCGATGGATTGAGCTTCATATTTATCTTTCTCAATGATGCAAACGTTTCTAATATATCTTCCAACAAACCTTGATCTGTTGTACTTTTTATCACCAAATCATCAACATATGCTTCTAAATTTCTGCCAATCTGACTTTTAAAAGCCTCGTCTATTACGCGTTGGTATGTTGCTCCGGCATTCTTTAAACCAAATGGTATCTTGGTATAACAATATATGCCCTGGCTTGTGTGAAAGGCAATTTTATCGTCATCATCTGCTGCCATCTGTATCTGATGGTATCCTTTATACGTATCCAGAAAACATTTATATCGGAAGCCGGTTAGCGACTCAACTTTCTAGTCTATTTCTGGTAGAGGATAATTATTTTGGGACAGGCTTTGTTGATGTCCGTGAAGTCGACACACATGCGCCAAGACCCATCAGGCTTTTTTACCAATACCAGGTTTGCCACCCACGTTTGGTACCTTACTTCTCGTAATATGTTTGCTTTGACCAACTTGTCAACTTCCGCCTTCAACCATTCGCTTCTTTCCGGTGCCAGACCACGTTTCTTTTGTCGTACCGGCGTCAGACTTGGATTTGCATTAAGTTTATGCTCAGCAATTTCTCTTGGCACGCCAGTCATGTCTGCTTCTTTCCATGCAAAGATATCCGTATTAGAAGCTAATATGTTACGAAGCTTAAACTTTATTTCATCAGACAATCCTCCGCTGATTTTAATTTTTTTGCTCTGGATATCGCGGGTTTGCGATAATCATGCAGCTTCGAAGCTGTTCTTCTTCACTTGGCTGTTTCTCAGCTTGTTCTACAGCTGCAACACTTACGTCTTGTTTTTCCGACCTTATCATCGCAATTCCTAATGGTGTTGGGAAATTGATAAGGCCATGCACTGTGGAAGGGATAGATGCTAACTTTTGCAAGGTTGTGCGCCCTAAAAGTGCGTTATATTTCGAGTAAGACCTTACTACAGCAAATTCTACTGTTGTACTTCTTACTAACTCCTTATTATCATCATCTACTAGCTCTAATTCTAACTCGATGATCCCAATTGGCCATGCGGACTCCCCAGAAAATACTGATAATGCGGTGCTAGGAGCTACTAGCTTGGCTCGTACCACTCCTGGCAACAAGCGGAAACAATGTTCGTACATTATATCTACACCGCAACCAGTGTCTACATGTAATCGCTTTATGATGTACCCGCAGCCTTTAACGCGCCCCTTAATTGTGATGTGCGCATCCTAGGGTTCCTGCGCTATGGCCGGGAACATGATGGGAGTGTTTTCCCACTCTTCTGACAATTCTAGCTTACGTCTCTGATTTGCTCGTCCGCTGGTTACCATATTAATGGTTTTATCCGTTTCCCTTCCATCATTCTTCCTTTGCCATGGATATTCTTTTTCTCCTTTCGGCTTCTCACTTGATGTTTTTCCACTTTTCTTCAAGTGTTGCAATCTTCCTCTTTTAAGTTCAGCAACTACCTTTTCAATTAGATGCCGACATTCGTTTGTTTCATGACCATAATCATCATGAAAATCGCAAAATTTGATTTTATCTCTGTTCCCATATTTTGACAAAGGTACCGGGGGGTCGAAGCTTGTGCATACTGCCTCTGTAGCTAAAATTTCTTTTGGTGTTTTTGTGAGGTCTTTTATTAATGCAACATTATCGGCGTGGTTGCTTTTAAACCGCTGACTTCCTCCCCCTTGTTGTTATTAAACTTGCGATATTTATAGCTATTGTAATTACCATTTCGGGGTGGTCCACTACTACCATAGCACTTGCCAGATTCTGATCCTCTTCCCTGCATTCGATAATAATCGTCATCAATATCCATGCTTGAAGAGGTATTTTCGCAATTTTGCTTTATGTCTTCTTGTGCACGCATGTAATCATGCGTTTCTTTTATAGCTTATGCGAAAGTATCCGGCACTCTTCTGCGTAATCTCTGCCATAAAGATAGATGTATGATCGTATCTATACAATGTATAAAGCCGGACACCTCCTGGCTTTCTGGTAAGTCTTGTATTTTGGCCACCTCCTTGGTGTACATGTCTATTACTCCTCCCAAGCTTTCTTTTGGTTTCTGCTTAATGTTGTGGCATTTAACATGTGTTCTTTTGCGGGCACGCAGGTTATGAAAATTTAACAAAAATCTTGAGCGCAAGTCCGCAAAACCTGTAACACTTCGGGCTGGTAAGTTATTGAACCACTCCCTTGCTACTCCTTGCAGCACTATTGGTAGCTTATGGCATGCTACTGCGTCGCCCCAGCTGTGTGTTCTTGCAGTTCCTTCAAATTTTTGCAAAAAATCATCTGGATCTGATAATCCATCGTAACTTCCCAGTGTTAAAGGTAACACGGGTGCTACTATGAATGGATGATTTGTAATGTGTGGCACAAACGTTTTTGTGGTAGGAGCTAGCTCAAGACTTTGCTTAGCTTTTTCTCCTTGCATCACCGCGAACCAATTGCTCATAAATTCTTGTACTCGCACTGGCTCATTAAAAGCTGGTGCCAAGTGCGGTGGCGGGACCTGCTGCAACTAAGATATAAAGTTGTTTGACTGAGTCGCGACATAGTGCGTCTCGCTATATTGGTTGCTTGCAATAGTAGAGATTGGTTGCGAAGACGCATACTTCGTTGACCCTCGTTGCGGTGTCAGCGTAATATATGAACCATCTGGATTTCTCAGACCCATCTGCCTGAATCTTTCCTGAGCATTTTCGGTAGTAACCCTTTCAATGGGAGTTTCGGGTTCAACCGAGGTGATGATTGGTATGGTACCCACACAGGTAGTTTTAACTTTGAAACCTGGTGGAACGGTTTCGCTTGGAGAACCGAAGCTCAGATTTTTTGGAGGTAGATCCTCGAATGGTTTGAAGCTAGTTCCTGTTTCCAATAAGCTTCCATCGAGAGAGTACCACCAACTCTTAGATGATTCTTTTAGGACTATTTTCGATTCAGCTGGTCCTGTTTCAACATTTGAAGTCGATGGAGGCTTTGATGTGCCTTTGACTGGTGCAGGCGGCGTCGATGGTGCATTCGTAACAGTCGCTGTAGGTGTTTGAAACACTGGACTTACTGGAGAATCCGATCGCCCCTGATTTTTGGCATTCTTACTTCCTCCACCCATTCTTGCTGACAATTTTGAAAACCTGAAAGTGACTGATTAATTAAACAAAAAAGTTTTACAAAAAGAAGATACATATAATAAATTATACACAACATAAATTCCTATCTTATTTGTTTCATATAGCCGGTCCCACGGATGGCGCCAAATGATCAAGCATATTTTCACGAGGTCAATGTGAACCTACGCTTGAGTGCATAATAGGGTTTAAGGACTAACAACATTCGGACCTCCGACGCTTAGTCGTGGATAACCCACATTGGTATCGATTCGATTCCGACAGGATGGCCGTTTTGAGAGTCCACCAACCCAAAGACGTGAAGGTTTTATAGTTTGAGACATACCTGAAAGTCTTCGCGTTTTAGATCGTGTGAAGCTTGTTCGTACGATGATATGTATGCTATTTGTCTATTTGTTACATATGAGTAACCGAATATGTTTTTAGGGTTTATGAGCTATGTATTTATAGGCTCACGAATTAGGGTTTCGATAGAATCTCTTCCCTAATTAAATGTAATCTTATCCCTAACTAACTCTCGTTATTTAAGGAAAAGAATCCGAATTGATTATACCGTACATTCTTCTAGAATATACTGGACCCTTACGCAAGTATACGAAACTCGTATCGGATGGTATAGGCGCATAGAGTGCGACTATACCAGTGCCATATGTCTTACATGGCAATTTGTGTGCGGTTCAGGGCTTTGGATGTGTAATCCGCATAGTCATGCGGATATGCGTATCACTAATGACCAACTCACAAATTAAGCTAGAAGAAATATCCGACAGTGATGAAGAAGTGTTACCAAACAAACTTGATGATCCTTTTTATGGTTTGGATCATGAGTCAAAAGTGGAACGAATATAACTGAATCAAGCTAAGATCAAGAAGTATCAATCCAAGATACAACTGCTATTAAAGAAAGCGAAAAGAGCCTTCTCATGCCAAAGAAGCAGCGATGTGAGAAGTAGAGGTGAAGGGAGTAATAGACGAAGATGAATGTGCATGTTGCTTGAATGTTTGTTAACTTTCTTTAATACAATATGTGATTGGATGTTTGTTTTTATGACTATTTGAATGTTTCTTGAATAATATTTGCTTGAATGACTTAATCTGCACAATACTATTAAATTAAATAAAAAAATATTCAGAGAACACGTACGGTAAACTACACGGTCGACCGTAGGATCGACCGTGCAACAGTCTGACAATCTGCTTTTTCTCTTTCCTTGAAAAATTAATGCACATTAAATCCTTCAATCCTAAATGGATCTGATTTCAGAATGTCTTTCACAATTTAGCACAATTCATCATACTTAAATATGATCTAATTCCTCAAAAGATTCAATTACTCCAAAAGGGAATGAAAGATTAAATGAAGACTCATCTTCATCCCTTTAAATGGAGAAGATCATGATGCAAGATTCACTACAGCTCCTTCACTCAAAATAAGTCAAACAAACAAGTCCCCAACAATCCTTTCTTGATCGATTTGACTTCTTCTGCTTCTGACTCCTTTGATAGTCACTTTCCTAACTCCAAAGATGAAAGTGATATGATCAATCACAACTGGCAAATGGTTAGCACTCGACCAATCGCCGAAGGTTGTGAGGTCACAGTTGAGCACTTTCTCGAGAACCTTCTTGAGAATTATACTTACATGAAATGGGACACATTCTTAACCTTAAGAGGTCCCATTCACTCAACTCTAGTTCGAGAATTCTATGCGAACTATGAGTTCACTCCTTCAAACAACATCAAATTTCGGTTGTTTGATAAAGGGTTTTCCATGTCTTAAAGACTTTGGAAAATTCATGCATGTACCTGATGAAGGTGTGGAATTCTTCATCTATAGTCCATACCTCTAATGTCTTCCAGAGTTTGTCACAAAAGATGACATTATCAACACCTTTTTGTCAAAGGCCCATCAATCACATTGAAATCCAGAATGATGGCCTTAAGGCAAATCATCTTGCACCTAAGTTTGACCGTTGGCTCAAGGTCATAAACCTAAATATCTACTGCAAGGTGGAAGATCTCTTAACAAAAGTCCATGCGTGTGAAGCCTCCTTACTCTGGTGTCTCCAACACTGAATTCAGGTCAACATGGCACTTTTCATGGCAAAGAGGATGAGTGGGCTGGTGTATAATGAATCTCTCTCACTTCCATATGGAGCACACCAAACGAAACTCTTCAAGCAGCTGGGTGTTCAAGATCTTCATCCTGTTGGTCTAACCACATTCCCAATCAATTACGATTCGGTTAGACCTTTTATTGGAGAAACGGAAGTTGAAAACACATGCTACAGGATCCGATGATAGTGTTAAAGATGACCAGTTCGTTGCACTATTATCCTCCACCCAAAGGGAAATTCTTCAACGTCGGAATCGTCGAACCCACAAGCTCTTACGATGATTTCTGAACAACCTTATTTGTGGAAGGTGCTCCTCTCAACCAAGCACTTCTCTCCCCATGTAGAACTAATCTAGGGGTGACTTGTTGTATTCTCCATGCATAATTCCATGTATGCATATCTATGTTGTGTAACCCTACTTTAAAGAATAAAATGTGTGCTTGTTATGCTTTTAATTATTACTTTCCACCATGCACAATTTAATGGGGAGCTTTGCTCTAAGGGCGAGCATAGTTCTAGGGGAAGCTAACCTTTTTGCTTCGACAAAAGGGGGAGAAATATGGATACAAGTAATGTTAACACTTACGTATTTATAGCAAAATGTCCCTCATCACGTGTATGTTTGTCATCATCAAAAAGGGGGAGAAAGTTGGTTGAATGTTGGTTAGTGGACTAACCTACAAATTTAAGTATGATGCTTAACCAAAGAATATGTTTTGATGATGACACATACATATGCATAAGTGATGATCGATATCTTAACATAAAACACGCAAGTTCACTAATCCATACTTGACCTTGCAAATGACCAAATCAAACAAAAAAACATAGAATGAAAATAAAGATCATTAAAGTTACACGGTCAAAGGGACGGTCGACCGTACACCTGACCGTAGAAGCCCAGACTGAATCTGCAATGCAGTTTTGTGAAAACAAGTTGCAAGGTCATCACCATGGTCAGCCGCAGTGCGACCGTAGATTTCACTGTCACCATTTTTGACCAAATTTGGTTTGACCACTTCCTGACATCTATACTTCATGAAACATTTCTCAACACGCTTAGAATATATGCCCCCTCCTTACTTAATTGAGTTTTGGTCATAAAATGCTAATCTTGGTTAATCACGCTTAATTACACCTTAATGACAATTTAACCATGATTAAGCATAACACATAAGTGTTAATCAATAACTTGTGATCTTAAAACTTGTTTAGACATTCTTAGGATGATCACCAAGTACCAACACACATAAGCTAATGTCACTAGAACACTAATTACAATTAAGGATTAATTAGTGACAAATTAAGGCTAAATGAAGAACAATATTTTAAAGTGTAACTAGTAAAGACTTATAATCATAAAATACACTTAGATACATTTAGGATGGTCACCAAGTCCCAACTAGAGATTGCTCTTCCGTTGTACATGTGTTGGACATTAATGTGTTCTTACACATTAATCATGCAATGTGTTATATTGCAAGTAAGCTTGCTAAAGCTTAAACCATATTGTTGTGCAAAAATCTATATGATTGATATTAGAATAACTATCTCTTGCTATATGTGAGTATTACTTGCTACTTGCTAATATGTTTGATACTCATTAATTTGCCAACTTGTTAACATGCTCTTAAACTTGCTATGTGTTATAAGTTAGAACATAGGACTCAAATAACTAGTTTACTTCAAGGAATTAAGTGTAACATGGTTCACAAATAATAATGGAAAATAATCTATTTGATCTTGTCTAGTAACACACATTGTGTAACATGTCCAAGTACAACTTACACTTAATGTTTAACTTAGAAAAACATTATTCAATTAATTTCTACTTAATCTTAAAATGAATATGATTTGTGATTAATTGAAAATAGGAAGTTAATGACATGTTGAATAGTCTTTAGGATTGAACCAAATGCATTAACGAACCTAACTAAGTCTTGACCAAACTGAGATTACCCAAAATGACAATCAAGACACTTCTCCAAGAATGTTGGGTTTACCACATTTGGAGTGTTATGTCATTTTCATACAATAAGACCAAATTACACACACTTAATGCATGTAGTACTTGTATATGATATTGGGTTTGTTTTGCAGGTGCTAAATAAAGTAAAGATTCCTAAATATGATTTTCAAATATGAGTCAAATAGCTAAACAACGGATACAAATCTTGAACACATGCGCGCACTGTCGAACCTCGGTCGACCGTGACAGTGACCGTCTGGCAACGACTAGTTTTTGAATTCCACCATAAATAGCAAACATTGGAGAGCATTTGAAGCTGACCCTCTTGCACATTTCAAAGGCATATTTCCAGAGATCACAGGGCTTTAATTACTATTCAAATGTGATCAAGCAAGAGAAGATTCTATGATCTTATAGATATAGAATTTGATTGTTGTAAACTTACTAATCAAATTTGTTTATCTTGTGAGTTTACTTACTGTGATGTATGTCCTAGAATTGTCTTAGGATTATCATCACTAATTGTGTGAGTCTTGTAACTTCAATTAGTAGAAGCATAGGCTAGCTTAGTTATCTACTTCCTTAAAGGGACTTAGGAAGTTGATTAATCTTAGTTGGAGATTAATACTTGTCCAAGTTGAAGACAAGTTGAGATAGGTTGGAGTTGGTCTTTCAAACAGTTAGAAAGATTAGGTTTGGTGTCTACCAAAGAAGTTGAAGACTTGTAAATCGGATCTCCACCGGGTTTGGAGAAAAGTGCTTAGTGAAGCAAAAAATCCCGATTAGTGTAATCGGGGAGTGGATTAAGGTGGATTACTTAACATCCACCCGAACCACTATATATCCTTGTGTCTATGTTCTTTACATTACTTTACTTATCATTTTGAACATAAACATCACAACATCAAGTTTGAGTTGAATTGGTTGATCATATTTAATCAAGTTTAGTGATCAATTGAAAAAGTTTTAAAAACATGTTAAGTAACTATTCACCCCATCTAGTTACTTACAGAAACATCGGTTGGATGTGATCATACAATGTAAGCAAAGAAAACTTGTCCTCAAGCATTGTATAGAATCGACAAAATCACCAAAACGCGCTCGACGTGAAGAATCGAACAAGAAGTCCACTATTCCAAGCTGCACGGTCAAACCGCGGCAGACTGTAGGATCAACCGCAGAAATTCTCCATGGCCAACTCTACAGTAGACCGCAGTTCGACCGTACGGGTACTGACGGGCCTTTTAACCCTGTTCTTTCCTCATTCCGTATTTTATTCAAAATTGCTTTTATATTCCTCTCTTCCACGGTTCAAGATCTCCAACCGCACTCCAACGAATCTGCTCCTTCTCATCCTTAATCTTCAATCTTGGTAAGATTAATCTTTGAATCGCTTTCATTCAATTGTATTGGTATGATTAAATCTTCAAACATTGCTTGAAGAAACCATAATTCGAAAATCCTACTCAAATTGATGCTAATAATCAATTGTGTTCATGAAAACCTCTAAAATCTTTGAAATCACGATTAACATTGCATCAATTTAAGACTTTGAATTCTAAGGTTTATCATACAACTAGATTAGGTTTTCATAAGTTCATTGTTCAAACGATTCAAACACATTGTCACTAATGAAGGGTAATAATGTAGAAATTGGTAACATCAAAACATTTATGTTGATGTAAATCAAGTTTACAATGGTGTATTGATGAAACTAAAATTTGCAAAACATGAATCCATGTAAACATTATGAAAACCACTAATAATCTAAAGTGCAAACGCATTGTCACCAAAAGAGGGTGAGAATGTGAAGAATGTTAGCATCAAAACACTAGGTATTGATGATATCTAAGTTTACAAATCATTGGTATATGAATATTGTGAGAACATATGTTCATATATTTTGATGTTATGCGAGGTGTATATAAAATAGTTATTAATTTTAGCAGGAAATACTATTAAATACGATACAATTTTACACAAGATATTTATTTATTTATAGAATGGATATACTTAAACCTTGCTACAACACTTATAGGCAGTGTACCTAATCGTACAGTAGTGTAGTTTTTAGTAAGTCCGGTTCGTTCCACAGGAAAATCTTTAAACAAAGCTCAACGCTATATTAGTTTACTTTTATTAAAAATACAAATATATATATATAAGTAATATTATTATTATAAAGGGGGGTTTTTACCGTTTAATGACCGGTTTGTCGATTTTAAGACTTTAGTCGCAGTTAAAACCTAATGTAAAATATAAAATAAATACAAGACTTAAATTAAAGCGTAAAGTAAATAACGATAATGAAATTGCGAATAATAAAAGTGCGATAAAATAAACTTACGATAATTAAAAAGTACGATAATTAAAAGTGCGATTAAATAACAATAAATAAAAGTGCGATAATTAGAAGTGCAATTAAATATAAAATAAAGGAAATTAAATATGAAATAAAAGAATTATGCTTATTTAAACTTCCGTAATCATGATGTTTGACGTGTTGATTTTAGTTTTATGCCCATGGGTTAATTGTCCTTTGTCCTGGATTATTTAATATGTCCGTCTGGTTTTTGTCCATAACAGTCCATCAGTCATAAATATAAAGTGCGAGTGTCCTCATCAAATTATTCTTATACCCGAAGTTAAATATTCCAACTAATTGGGGATTCGAATTGTAACAAGGTTTTAATACTTTGTTTAATGAATACACCAGGTTATCGACTGCGTGTAAACCAAGGTTTTACTACTTTGTTAACAATTACACCAATTACCCTTGAATGTAATTTCACCCCTGTTTTAATTATTCTAGTGGCTATTAATCCATTCCCGTGTCCGGTTAAATGAACGATTATTCGTACATATAAATACCCCGCCCATCGTGTCCGATCGAGTGTATATGGTAATTTATAGGGACGCCCAATTGTAAATCTTTATATTAACGTTAACAAACTATCATTTAGTTAAACAAATATAAAGCCCATTAATAGCCCATAGTCTAATTTCCACAAGTGTCGTTCTTTTGTCCAAACCCCAATTATGGTACAAAGCCCAATTACCCAATTTTAGTAATTAGCCCAACATCATGATTACTTCATTTTAAATAAGCATAATAATAACTTAGCTACGAGACATTAATGTAAAAAGGTTGAACATAACTTACAATGATTAAAAATAGCGTAGCGTTACACGGACAGAATTTCGACTTACACCCTTACAATATTCGCTAACATACCCTTATTATTAGAATTATAATTAAAATTAAAATATAAATTATAAATATAAATATAAATTTTACGTATGAATGAGGGAGAAAAAGATGATGAATTTTGATCAGAATTCGGTTTGCTTTATAGCCAGAGTCGAAATTTGGGGCTCCGCGACTCGCGGTGATTTTGGCCTTCAAACTCCGCGAGTCGCGGAGGTTACTTTTACAGCTCAGTCCTTGGAGTTTTTCTCTGCCGACGGTTTTTTATTTATAAATATAATATATATATAATTAATATAATTAATTATATATTATATTATATTTATATACATAGTTAACTTGTAATTTTTAGTCCGTTGCGTCGAGCGTTAAGAGTTGACTCTGGTCCCGGTTCCGGATTTTCGAACGTCCTCGCGTACAATTTAATATCTTGTACTTTGCGTTTTGAATCTTGTACTTTTGTAATTTCGAGACGTTTCTTATCAATAATTGGAACCTTTTTGATTGTCTTTTGTACTTTTTAGCTTTTTGGTCGTTTGCGTCTTCAATTCGTCGAATCTGTCTTTTGTCTTCACCTTTTATTATTTAAACGAATATCACTTGTAAATAGAACAATTGCAAATAAAAGCTTGTCTTTCTTGAGGAATAATGCTATGAAATATATATTCGTTTTTAGCATTATCAAATATTCCCACACTTGAGCGTTGCTTGTCCTCAAGCAATATCGTCTTGAAATATTAGAATCACTTCATTATTCTTCACACTTTGTACATCAGTGATTTCTATACGGCGGTATAAACAATGGTAGTAACGATATGGTTTACAGTCCCACATGACTATAAAAATTTAGATCCATTAAGGAAATTGGATCTTTATGAAAACATTTGATCTTTTGAAAATTAAATCTAGTTTTTACCCTAGATAAGTTTTTCGGGATAACCCTTTACCGGTGTTTGCAAAATATTTTTGTGGGTTTGGTAGGTTTCAGATTTGAAAATTTTAGATCAAAACTTATGGTTTTGTGTCACCCACTTGCTAACCTTGTATTAGGAAAGCAACACATCCAGTTTACTTGTTCCGTATATTACCTTTCGGCAAACTACCGTCCGGTTGTAAAGGAAAGTGTTGAACAAGCAACTGTTAAGGCAATGTCCCGTGACATGCTTTTGATTATGGTCTATAACGTGTCGGACGCAATTACTATCCTTGGTAGGAGCAATAGTAAAGCTCACCCTTATAATTTTTTGGCCTGGCACAAGGTCCTGTCTTTGACCATGCTATGCAACCACCGTTCTTACGGTTGACACCCGATTTAGTTCAGGTGACCTAATGAATTCCAGGTGAATTCCTAGGATTTTACGTTCAATGGTAATGAACGCATTGAAAATAGGGTTTTCAGAAAACAAATCGGTTTATAATTTTGATCAAAATATTTTCTCGTTCAAGCTCGAGTTTAGATATCATTGAATTCCATGAGTTTGAATTCTCAATCTTTAAGGTCAATCTCTAGGATTGAGTAATATCAGTCTTAAAAGCTGATTTTTAATCTTTAAGGAGATTATCCTTTCTGGGGATCTGATTCATTAGTCTTATCCAGCTAATTTGCATGGTGCCCCCCCATCGTACGAGATAAATCCTTCTCATGGTTAGGATAAATCTGACCACTTGGCGACCCTGTTTAATGCTGAGGTCCGTGGATTTCCTGCTGATTTTAGTGATGACTTTTCTAGATTTTTCGTCAACCTACAGCTGGTCTGGACGACAACTTCATGACCTAAATCAAGAAGCGCGTTTCTTTTTCGGAAGACTTTACTTCCTTTTAATGATGGAATTGATTCATCGTGTAGATCCATCTCTTCTTTTCTTTCATTGGGTAAAACAGTTTAGTTTAGTTCAAAGCAAAAGTATTTTCAGTTATTTGTTACAGATATATGTGACATATGTTTAAAATAACTTGGTAAATTTTCCCACACTTGGCTTTTATTTTCCTTTTTATCGTCCTCTATTCCATTTTAAATGAATTTTAACATTTTAGTTTTTTTTTTTTTTTTTTTTTTTTTTTTTTTTTTTTTTATAATCATTAACTTTTGAAAACAATTAAGAAATTAATTTTAAAATTTTGTTTCCCTTGTTATTTAGGACGAGGTCGTTTCGGATCGATGTCCTAGTCCGTCTCTCGACAAAATTTTAAAATTTGTCTTTTTGTAGCGATTGTTTTAAAAGCTAAGATTTTTGGGTTTTTTTAATGTTTTTGGCATACTTTAAATCAAAAAGATTAAAAATAATGATAATAAAAGTTCTCGTCCCTCCCTTGGGTAAAGCAATTTCGGTTCAAAGACCTAGTCTTCAACTTACGACGAATTTTAAAAATCATATTCTTAACTTAATGAGATAAAGTAAGTTTTTGTTTTTAAATTCACACAACTTAAATATAAAATTCAAAATTAATATTAAAAATTCACACCAAACTTAAAATTTAAAATGCATAAAATTAAAAATTTATATTTTAAAAATTAAAAATTCACACCAAACTTAATTTAAAAATTTATAAATTCATACCAAACTTATATTAATTTTTCAAATATTTATAATTTTAAAAATATTGTTTTTACAAAGTTTACAATATTAATTTAAGATTTAAATATTAATTTTAAAAACATGGTAAAAATAAAATTAAAAATCTTTTTGTCTTTTTATCCCACTTTAATCAATCAAATATTATCAAAAATATGCGCCCCTCTTTTCGGTAAAGTAATTTCGGTTCCAAGACCTAATTTAACTCATGACGAATTTTTGAAATATTTTGGGTTGATTGTTTAAAGATATTTATACCTTAAGAATAAACGTTAAATTTCGCAGTGATGTAATAAATTTTTGAATGATATCAATAATTTCGGTCACCAAACCTAATTTTATTCAATACCAATTTAATACTTTTTAGCGAACAAATTAGCGTTTATTATCAAAAGGTTAAAAATAAAAATAAAAATAAAAACTGTACAGACATACCTGTGAAATAGATTTCTTAGTTATATGATCTATCCCATTCATAAGATAGTCGGTTTAATTGGTTTTCCATGGCAACATAGGCGTAACCTCAAGCATTCAGTATCTTTTCTTCTAAACATATGAACGGTCCGTCTCTGCATAAAGTAACAAATTCGGTATTTGAATAGGTTTGATTATTTGAACATTTACCTCCATGTGACCATTTTCCGCATTTGTGACATCTTTCTAGGTGTCGTGCTCTTCTTTTCGCTGCGGATTTTGATTTTCCTTTACCAAATTGTAACTTATTATCTTCGCATCTGGATTCTTTTCTAACTCCGTCCATTCTTTCTCTGATTACTGATACTATTTCACTCGGTAGTATGTCATTATTTCTTTTAGTGATCAAAGCGTGTAGCATTAGACCATGGTTTAGTTCACAGGCAGTCTTCATTTTGTAAAAACCTAAAAAAAATAAAAATTCAGAATGGGGGGAGAAGACTAGTTCTTTAGGGTCTGCTAGGGAAAGACCAATCGGGTTCCATTCTCGGAACTACACGAGAACAGAACAACTAACTCTAGATAGCATTTTCTTTTTAGAACATTTGAATCTCCCCACACTTAGGTAGCCGTGGTGTCAAAATTGTGATTAACTTCATCGTTAATTTCTCTTGGTCCATAATCAACTTGCATATCCGTGACTTTTTCTTTAAGCCATTGGTCGGATTCCTGTGTAATTTCCACAATTTCAACTAGTTTCTCCTTTTCTTTAGGTGATAGATTGGATACTAACCGGTTACATAACTTAAAGTTCCCCTTGGTTCTAGCATCGCGAATCCGTTTAATAAGTTTCTTCATTGAACTATTAATAACGGGATCATTTAATTTCGTATCAACAACGGGGTTCTTTGTTATCATGTCATCATTAGGTGTTACTTCATTTTCCCCACACTTAGGCGTTTCATTATTGCTAAGTATTACCGTTGGAGTTGGTAAAAACACATGGTTCTTACCAATTGTTTTTACTGGTTCAACGGTTTTGGCTGGTGGAGATTTAGACTTTCGAATCATAAAGGTGATCGATTTGTCACCACTTTTAAGTGTCATTCTTCCATTTCCTACATCAAATAACGCCTTGGTGGACGCTAAGAATGGCCGACCTAAAATTAGAGGAATGTTTGGGTCCTCTTCTATGTCAATGACAATAAATTCGACTAGAAAGGTTAAATTGCCTACTTGAACGGGTAGGTTGTCAGCAATTCCAACTGGGTGCTTAATGGTTTGATCAAAGAGTCGAACACTCATATCCGTTGGACTTAACTTACCTACTCCTAATCTCTTATATAATGAAAGAGGCATAACACTTACACTTGCACCTAAATCTGCTAGTGCATCATACATGACACAATCACTAAGTAGACAGGGAACAATAAATTCACCCGGATCACCTACCCTAGGTGGAGGTTTTGGTGGAACTGTCTTCACCGGGTTTACTTCTACGGCTTTTGTTTCTTGTACTTTCTTATTCTTTTTCTTCTTCTTTTTTCCAGAAGTATCACAATCTTTATTACTTATTACTTGCTCATACTCAACTCCTTTTCTTAGAAACGGGATGGGTGGTTTGTATGGTGCCACCACTGGCTTTACATACTCGGGTGGTGGTGGTGTAACTTCTTCATTGTTACTCTCATCTAAAACCTTCCCATCTTCTGGTGCTGGTTTTTCAGAATTCGTTGAAACCATATTAACATTCTCATTCCGAGGATTTACTTCAGTATTACTCGGTAGCTTTCCTTGTTCCCTCTCACTCATCATGCTAGCAAGAGTACCTACGTGTTTTTCTAGATTCAAAATGGAAGCTTGTTGAGTTCTTAATGACTGATCAAATCTCTCGTTCGTTTGGGTTTGAGTTTCAATAAATTGTGTTTGAGATTCAACTAGCTTGAATACCACGTCTTCCATATTTGACTTTTTATCTTCGGTTTGTTGTTGTGGTTTATATAAGCCAGGTCTTTGTTGATTGAAAGTGTTGTTTTGAGTTGGTTGGTTATTCGGACCTTGTTGGTTATACCAGTTATTTTCGGGTCCTTTTGGATTGTAAAGAATGTTTTGATTTCGATTGAAGTTTAGCTTTGGCGGTTGATAATTATTTTGATAATTATTTCCAGGCCTTTGGTTCATATAGGAAACATTCTCTCGTTGTTCCAATGTTGGTTCAATGTGACAATCTTTCAATAAGTGTGGTCCACCGCATAGCTCACAACTGATTCGTATTGCGTGAATATCTTTATTCATCTTTTCCATTCGTCTTTCGAAAGCATCTATTTTTGCTGAAACGGAATCAAAGTCATGGATAGAATCGGCTCTAGCCACTTTAGATGAACGAAAAATATCTTTTTCTTGGTGCCACTCATGCGAGTGGGAGGCTGTGTTATCAATAATTTTGTAAGCTTCAGTTGCGGTTTTCTTCATAATGGAACCACCAGCTGTTATGTCGATGTCTTTTCGTGTAGCAACGTTGACACCTTGGTAGAATATTTGTACTATTTGATAAGTGTCTAAACCGTGTTGAGGACATCCTCTCAACATCCTTCCGAATCTTGTCCACGCCTCATATAATGTTTCATTTGGCTTTTGTGTGAACGTAACAATTTCTCCTTGAAGTCTCACGGCTTTAGATGCCGGAAAGAATCTTTGAAGAAAATTTTCAACTAAGACATCCCATGTGTCAATCGCCCCTTCAGGTAACGATTCTAACCAATCTTTGGCTTCTCCTTTTAAAGTCCAAGGAAACAACATGAGATAGATCTGCTCATCTTCCACTTCTCGGATTTTGAATAGTGTACAAATTCTTTTAAATGTACGAAGGTGTTCGTTAGGATCTTCATTCGGTGCACCACTGAATTGGCATTGGTTAGTTACCATGTGTAGAATTTGTCCTTTGATTTCATAATCTGGCGCATTAACTTCTGGCTTAATAATGGCGTGACCTTGGCCCGTGCGTGTGGCTCTCATTCGATCTTCCATACTTAGAGGTTCCGTTACTTCCATAATTGAATTTGTTGAATACGAATCACTAGAGGATTCTGATTTAATGGTTTGTGGCTCAGGAGGAATAATTAGTGGTTCAAGATCTTGGAATTGTCCTTGAATATGCTCCGGGTTCTTAATTGTGAAGTCGGGTTCAAAAGATGGATTATCGGAAATTTGAGTTGGAGTTCTTGTTCGACTAGATGACGATTCTAAAGAAAAATCAACGGCGACAATATTTGCTAAATGTCTTGATCTAGTTACAGGTGGTGAACGTACAAAAGGTGGTGAACGTCTTGCTCGGTGCATTCACTGAATATCCTATTAGTTTTTAAAAGGAAAGAAAAATTATAATAAGTTATCCAATCAATAGACTTTTCTGATTTTGCCCACGTTTCGAATAGCCAAAAGATGCAGCAGAGGGGCAGGATTCGTTTGGTCTCAATATAATTGAGTACTGTTTGGCTCCAATAACCCGGTCCACGTACAAATCCAACTATTACTACGAACCAGAAAATTTTGATGTCTATCAATTTAACCACTCAAAATAAATTTTCGTAATTTTAAGAAATTTAGATAAGAAGTAGAAAAAATTCTAAGTCCTAAAAACTAGAATAGCGAGAAATAAGAGAGAAAAAGAGTTCGTCGAAAAAGGTCGAAAAAGAAAAAATGGTTGAAAAATAAAAGGTGACGGAAAAATAAAAGAAACTTATAAAAACTTAAAAATACTTGACTAACCTAACCTTATTACTACAACTAACTTAAAATTATAATCGCAAATTGAAATTACTAATTGAAATGATAATTGATACATAGTAAAAGGTGTCTAAAAATATTAAAGCTTACAGGAAAAACTAAATCCCAAATGGAAATAACTTAAAAAGAAACTAAAACTTAAAAAGGCGTCGCAAAATTCTAAAGTACCTAGATCTTAGTCTAAAGAAAAAGCACTTAAGGAATTCTACGGCAAAGCCTAAAAATCTAGGAGTAAAAATAACTATAGCAAAAACTAAGTTTAAAATTAAATATGAGCTAAAAATATAAATATTACGCTACAATGATTAAAAAGGGACAAAATATAAAAATAAATAAAAAGTTGTAAAAAGTACAATTTTTATAAAAATATTATTTTTATATTATTTTATTTAATAAAACTACTAATTTTACAATTTAAGTAAACTAATTAATACTAAATAAAACAAATTAAATAAAAAGTAAATCTTAAAATAAAACTAATAATAATAATAATAATTAGGTTTAAATAATAATAATAATAATTAATTAAAACCCGTAATTAATGCTGAATTAGGGCTTCTGTCCGTGTGTCAGAGAAGCTCCGCGAGTCGCGGCAATTATTGCATCAAACCCCGCGAGTCGCGGGGATCCAAATTTCAACTCTGGCACAGTTTTAAATCGACGCGTTTTTTTTCTTTATTTTTTTTTATTTTCTGTTTTCTGTTTTTAAATAAATAAAAAATATTAAAATAAAACTTATATTTTTATAAACTAAAATAAAAATAAAGAAACTTATAAAACTTAAATATTTAACAAAATCTTAAAAAAAATACTTATATTTTTGTTTTTCTTTTTATATTTTCGAATTTTTAAAACGTATTTTTACAAAAACGAATTTTTAATAGAAGTAAGCTAAAAAAATCTTTTTTTTTTCTTTTTTTATATTAGCGTTCCGCTTTCGGCGTTTAAGAGTGTTCCCCGGCAGCGGCGCCAAAAATACTTGATGTTATGCGAGGTGTATATAAAATAGTTATTAATTTTAGCAGGAAATACTATTAAATACGATACAATTTTACACAAGATATTTATTTATTTATAGAATGGATATACTTAAACCTTGCTACAACACTTATAGGCAGTGTACCTAATCGTACAGTAGTGTAGTTTTTAGTAAGTCCGGTTCGTTCCACAGGGAAATCTTTAAACAAAGCTCAACGCTATATTAGTTTACTTTTATTAAAAATACAAATATATATATAAGTAATATTATTATTATAAAGGGGGGTTTTTACCGTTTAATGACCGGTTTGTCGATTTTAAGACTTTAGTCGCAGTTAAAACCTAATGTAAAATATAAAATAAATACAAGACTTAAATTAAAGCGTAAAGTAAATAACGATAATGAAATTGCGAATAATAAAAGTGCGATAAAATAAACTTACGATAATTAAAAAGTACGATAATTAAAAGTGCGATTAAATAACAATAAATAAAAGTGCGATAATTAGAAGTGCAATTAAATATAAAATAAAGGAAATTAAATATGAAATAAAAGAATTATGCTTATTTAAACTTCCGTAATCATGATGTTTGACGTGTTGATTTTAGTTTTATGCCCATGGGTTAATTGTCCTTTGTCCTGGATTATTTAATATGTCCGTCTGGTTTTTGTCCATAACAGTCCATCAGTCATAAATATAAAGTGCGAGTGTCCTCATCAAATTATTCTTATACCCGAAGTTAAATATTCCAACTAATTGGGGATTCGAATTGTAACAAGGTTTTAATACTTTGTTTAATGAATACACCAGGTTATCGACTGCGTGTAAACCAAGGTTTTACTACTTTGTTAACAATTACACCAATTACCCTTGAATGTAATTTCACCCCTGTTTTAATTATTCTAGTGGCTATTAATCCATTCCCGTGTCCGGTTAAATGAACGATTATTCGTACATATAAATACCCCGCCCATCGTGTCCGATCGAGTGTATATGGTAATTTATAGGGACGCCCAATTGTAAATCTTTATATTAACGTTAACAAACTATCATTTAGTTAAACAAATATAAAGCCCATTAATAGCCCATAGTCTAATTTCCACAAGTGTCGTTCTTTTGTCCAAACCCCAATTATGGTACAAAGCCCAATTACCCAATTTTAGTAATTAGCCCAACATCATGATTACTTCGTTTTAAATAAGCATAATAATAACTTAGCTACGAGACATTAATGTAAAAAGGTTGAACATAACTTACAATGATTAAAAATAGCGTAGCGTTACACGGACAGAATTTCGACTTACACCCTTACAATATTCGCTAACATACCCTTATTATTAGAATTATAATTAAAATTAAAATATAAATTATAAATATAAACATAAATTTTACGTATGAATGAGGGAGAAAAAGATGATGAATTTTGATCAGAATTCGGTTTGCTTTATAGCCAGAGTCGAAATTTGGGGCTCCGCGACTCGCGGTGATTTTGGCCTTCAAACTCCGCGAGTCGCGGAGGTTACTTTTACAGCTCAGTCCTTGGAGTTTTTCTCTGCCGACGGTTTTTTATTTATAAATATAATATATATATAATTAATATAATTAATTATATATTATATTATATTTATATACATAGTTAACTTGTAATTTTTAGTCCGTTGCGTCGAGCGTTAAGAGTTGACTCTGGTCCCGGTTCCGGATTTTCGAACGTCCTCGCGTACAATTTAATATCTTGTACTTTGCGTTTTGAATCTTGTACTTTTGTAATTTCGAGACGTTTCTTATCAATAATTGGAACCTTTTTGATTGTCTTTTGTACTTTTTAGCTTTTTGGTCGTTTGCGTCTTCAATTCGTCGAATCTGTCTTTTGTCTTCACCTTTTATTATTTAAACGAATATCACTTGTAAATAGAACAATTGCAAATAAAAGCTTGTCTTTCTTGAGGAATAATGCTATGAAATATATATTCGTTTTTAGCATTATCATATTTGCAAACACATTCTTACCAAAAGAGAGAAAGAATGTGAAGAAAGTTAACACTAAAACATACTTGTGCTTATGTTAGCTAAGTTTGCAAAACTTTGATTACACACTTGAGTCATTTGTACGTTCACTTTGATTTAAATTGAAGTGTTTTTGTACAGAAAATGGCAAGAACTAAAGAGGAAAGAAAGCTTACGATCCTCCAAAAACGTTAAATGCCAAACTCAAATACAACATACAATTCCTTAGCGATAGGAAGATTGCTGAAGGAAGAAAAGTTGCCTATGGTCAACTACCTGAGCTTATGACTACTTTCTCCGCACTCATGTGGGAATCTTTTCTTACTATTGATAGACCAATCTATCCAACTCTCGTCCGAAAATTTTACGCCAATTTTACCTTCGAGAATGGGGTAATCTCCTTCTATCTTCTCAACAAAAGTTACACATAGTCCCTCAAGGACTTCGGTGAAATAATGAGAGTTCCATCAGTGGGTGAAGAATTCTACAGCTGTTATCACGACCTAAGTAATCTTCCATACTTTCTTTCAAATAAAGAGGAAGTTCTTGATCTATTGTGTAAAGAAGATGCTCCACGAGAAGAGATTGCCATAAAAAGGTGTATTGGGAAGACATCTAAAGCCCAAGTATGATCTGTGGAGCAGTGTGATCAGTTTCAACATGTACTGTATAGGTGGAAATCATGCCAACATTCATGCCACTCAGCTTGCCTTACGATGGTGTCTAGAAAAGAAGAAACCTGTCAACATGGCATTTCTCATGGCCTCAAGAATGAGCAATCTATTCACTGAAACCACTCGAGGACTTCTCTATGGAATGCACCTCAACAGAATGTTCGAGCACCTTGAAATCACTCAGCCTAATTCTCATCGACCCACTTATGATCCCATTAAAAGGGGAGGACTCTCAAAAACTCAATCTTCGAAAAAGAGGAAAAATGATGATGAAGTATGTCCGAGTGAGTCGAGCAGACGGGCAATCAAAATCTCGGACAGTGATTAGGAAGCAACAGCTGATCCTATAAGCAACCTGGATGTTTATGGAAAACTTGATCATATTTACAAAAATTAAATCAAGAGCACAAAGAAACAATCCAAGGTTAAGAAGCTATTGAAGGGAATGTTGAGGTCACTCACTGATAATGCTTAAACGAACATATATTTCATAGCATTATCCTTCAAGAAAGACAAGATTTTGGTTGCAATTGTTCTATTTACAAGTTATATTCGTTTAAATAATAAAAGGTGAAGACAAAAGACAGATTCGACGAATTAAAGACGCAAATGACCAAAAAGCTAAAAAGTACAAAGTACAATCCAAGTGGTTCAAATTATTGATAAGAAACGTCTAAAAATGGCAAGAGTACAAGCCGCAAAATGCAAAGTACAAGATATTAAATTATACGAAAATGCGTTCGAAATCCGGAACCGGGACCTGAGTCAACTATCAACGCATGACGCAACGGACCTAAAATTACAAATTAACTATGCACATAAATATAATATAATATATAATTAATTCTATAAAATTATATATATATTATATTTATATATTAAAAACCGTCGGCAAGCTAGGATCCAAAGTATGTGAGCTGGAAATGGAACCTCCGCACTCGCGGAGCTGTGAAGCACAAAAACTCCGCACTCGCGGAGCTGTTCCGTGAAACGTGGGCCTATAAAAGGCCGTGCATTCTGATCGATTTCAACACCTTTTTCTATCTATCTATCTACTATATATTTATATTTTATAATTTTAATTTTAATTTAAATTTAATAATAATAAGGTTATAGTGGCGAATGTTTTAAGTTTGTAAGTCGAAACTCTGTCCGTGTAACGCTACGCTATTAATAATCATTGTAAGTTATGTTCAACCTTTTTAAATTAATGTCTCGTAGCTAAGTTATTATTATGATTATTTAAGCCAAAGTAATCGTGATGTTGGGCTAAATATTAAAGACGGGGTTATTGGGCTTTGTACCATAATTGGGGTTTGGACAAAAGAATGACACTTGTGGAAATTAGACTATGGGCTATTAATGGGTTTTATATTAACTAAACGATACCTCGTTAATTTAATATTAAAGTTTACAATTCGACGTATCTATAAATAACCACATACGCTTAATCGGGTATGGTGGGCGGGATATCTATAAATACCAATAATTATTCATTTTACCGGACACGGGAATGGATTAATAGTCAATGGACTCGTTGAAACAGGGGTAGATTACATTCAAGGGTAATTGGTGTAATTGTTAACAAAGTATTGAAACCTTGGACTACACGCAGTCGATAACCTGGTGTATTCATTAAACAAAGTATTAAGACCTTGTTACAGTTCGAATCCCCAATTAGTTGGAATATTTGACTTCGGGTATAAGGATAATTTGACGAAGACTCACGCACTTTATAATTATGACTGATGGACTATTATGGACAAAACCGTATGGACATATCGAATAATCCAGGACAAAGGATAATTAACCCATGGCAATAAACTAAAATCAACACGTCAAACATCATGATTACGGAAGTTCAAATAAGGATAATTCCTTTATTTTATATCTTATCGCATTTTTATTTATCGTCATTTTATTTATCGCACTTTAAATTATCGCACTTTTATTATCGTTATTTACTTTACGCTTTAAATTAAGTTATTTGTATATTTAATATTTTACATTAGGTTTTAATTGTGACTAAAGTTTTAAAATCGACAAATCGGTCATTAAACGGTAAAACCCCCTTTTTATAATAATAAAAATATTACTTATATATATATATATATATATATATATATATATATATATATATATATATATATATATATATATATATATATATATATTCAAATATAGTTCTAAAATATAGCATTAAACTTGGCTAGTTCCCTGTGGACGAACCGGACTTACTAAAAACTACACTACTGTACGATTAGGTACACTGCCTATAGTGTTGTAGCAAGGTTTAGGTATATCCACTCTATAAATAAATAAATAACTTGTGTAAAATTTTATCGTATTTAATAGTATTTCGCAATAAAAATATAACTATTTCGTATACGCTGTTGCACACATCAAGTATTTTTGGCGCCGCTGCCGGGGACAATTCAACACCGAAGCGAAACGCTATAAAAAAAAGATTTTTATTAAGTTTTAATCTATTTTTGTAAAAATGTAAGTTTTAAATATTAAAAACAAAAATATAAAAACAAAAAAAATATATATATCTATTAAGGTGTTTTAATTAAAAAGTTTATTTTTTATTTTTTTTAGAATTATAAAAATCTAATAAATAATTGTTAAAATATAAGTTTTATTTAAGTTATATTTTATAAAAACTAAAAACATAAAAAAATTAAAAGTAAAAAAGTAAAAAAAAATATATTAAACGTTAAAGCTGCACGAATTTGAGCCTGATACTCGTTTGAATCTACATACTCTGCACTCGCGGAATTATTGGGCATCAGACATCCGCACTCGTGGAGCCTGCTTTGGCAGCAAACCTAGTACGCATTAATTACAGATTAGGGTTAATAATTTTATTATTATTAATATTTAACCTAATTAGGGTTTTAGTAATTAATATATTTAGTTTAGTTTTAATTTTATTTTAATATTAAGTGTTTTTATTATTATTAATTATATAAATTAAAACTTTTATAAAATAATAATATAAAAATAATATTTTTGTAAAATTGTATTTTTATAACTTTAAGCCTATTTTTATATTTTGTATATTTTTAATCGTTTATTCGTAATATTTGTATTTTTATCGTTCGTAACTAGTTTTAAACTTAGTATTTTGCCATAGTAGCTCTAGATTTATAGGCTTTGCTGTAAAATCCCTTAAGTGGTTTTTCTTTAGACTAAGATTTTGGTGCTTTAGAATTTTGCGACGCCGTTTTAAGATTTTAATACTTTTTTAAGTTATTGCTGTTTTGGATATAGAATTCCTTTAAGCTTTAATACCTTTAGACGCAATTTTTAATATTTAGTATTTAGTACCTTTTAAGTTTCGACATGCTAATTTCTTTTTATTTTTCAACCTTTTAATTTTCGACCTTTTATTTTTTGACGTTTTTCGACCCACTCTTTTTCTTTCTTATTTCTCAATGCTCTAGTTTTTAGGACATAGAATTTTCTATTTCTTCTCTAAAATTTCAAAACGAAAAATTATTTTAAGCGGTTAAATTGATAGACATCCAAAATTTTCTGGTTCGTAGTAATAGTTGGATTTGTTAGTGGCGAGTTGTGGGCTTCTGATTTAAAGGGTCCTGGCTACCTGCTGCATCTATTGGCTATTCGAAACGTGGGCAAAATCAGAAAAGTCTATTAATTTTGATAAATTATATAATTTTTATCTTTTATAACTAATAGGATATTCAGTGAATGCACCGAGCAAAACGTTCACCACCTTTCATACGTTCACCACCTGTAACCAGATCAAGACATTTAGCCAATATTGTCGCCGTTGATTTTTCTTTAGAATCGTCATCTAGTCGACCAAGTACTCCAATTCAAATTTCCGATAATCCATTTTTGAACCCGACCTCACAATTGAGAATCCGGAAGATATTCAAGAACAATTCAGAGATCCTGAACCACTAATCATTCCTCCTGAACCACAAATTACTCATCCAGAGATTGTCGAGGAAGAAACCATTAAGTCAGAATCCTCTAGTGATTCAGATTTAACAATTTCAATCATGGAAAATTTGGAACCTCTAAGTATGGAGGACCGAATGAGAGCTAAATGCACTGGCCAAGGTCATGCCATTACTCAACCAGACATTAATGCTCCAGATTATGAAATCAAAGGACAAATCCTACACATGGTAACTAATCAATGCCAATTTAGTGGTGCGCCGAAGGAAGATCCAAACGAACATCTTCGCACCTTTAATAGGATTTGTACTCTATTTAAAATAAGAGAAGTTGAGGATGAACAGATCTATCTCATGTTATTTCCCTGGACATTAAAGGGAGAAGCCAAAGATTGGTTAGAATCGTTACCTGAAGGGGCGATTGATACATGGGATGTCTTAGTTGAAAATTTTCTTAAACAATTCTTTCCGGGATCTAAAGCCGTGAGGCTTCAAGGAGATATAGTTCAGGTCACACAAAAGCCAAATGAAACCTTATATGAAGCATGGACAAGATTTGGAAAGTTATTGAGAGGATGTCCTCAACATGGTTTAGACACTTATCAAATAGTACAAATATTCTATCAAGGATGCGACATCACTACACGAAAAGACATAGATATAGCAACTGGTGGTTCCATTATGAAGAAAACCGCAACTGAAGCTTACAAAAGTATTGATAAAACTGCTTCCCACTCACATGAGCGGTATCAAGAAAAAGATATCGTTAGGTCATCTAAAGCGGCTAGAGTCGGTTCTAGCCATGACTTTGATTCCATGTCCGCAAAGATAGATGCTTTCGAGAGACGAATGAAAAAGATGACTAAAGATATTCATGCTATTCGAATTAGTTGTGAGCAGTGTGGAGGACCACATTTGACAAACGATTGTCTCAGTATTGAATAAACAATGGAACAAAGAGAGAATGTTTCATATATGAACCAAAGGCCTAGAAATAATTATCAAAGTAATTATCAACCGCCAAGACCAATCTACAATCAAAATCAGAATTATAACCGAAATGTTCCATACAACAATCAACAAGGTCCTAGCAATCAACAAGTATCCAACAATACTTGCAATCAACAAAGACCTATTTTTCAAAATAAACCACCACAAACCGATGATAAAAAGACAAATTTAGAAGACATGATGTCGAAGCTAGTTGAATCTCAAACTCAATTTTTCACATCTCATAAACAAACCAATGAACAAAATGCTCAAGCATTTAGAAATCAACAAGCTTTAATTCAAAATGTGGAACAAGATGTGAGCAACCTAGCAAGGTTGATAGGTGAAAGAAAACCGGGAAGTCTACCTAGCGATACAAATGCTAACCCCCGGAATGAAACAGCTAAAGCCATTACCACGAGAAGTGGTATTACACTTAAACCATCTGAAATACCTGTAATTTCTGATGACTCTATTCCTACTACACAAGCACCAAAACCTGAGCAAGATAAAGAATCAGAACCGGTAGTTGAAAAGGTTAATGAAGATAACACAGTTAAAGCAAAACCTTATGTTAAACCATACCAACCACCACTTCTTTACCCAAGTAAAATGAGAAAAGAAAGACTTGAAGCCAAGCAATCCAAATTCTTGGATATGTTTAAACAAATAAATGTTAATCTTCCTTGAAAGATCTAATCACAAATAGAAAGAAAATGGAAGAACTCTCGGTTGTTACTATGAATGCAAATTGTTCTGCAGTGCTGTTGAATAAACTACCAGAAAAACTTTCAGATCCAGGAAGTTTCACAATTCCATGTTTTCTGGGTAGTCTTAGTTCAATAGAAGCATTGGCAGACTTAGGTGCTAGTATAAATTTAATGTCGTATTCATTATACACTAAACTAGACCTTGGAGAATTGAAACCAACACGAATAAGCATACAACTAGCCGATCGACCAGTAAAATATCCTAGAGGGATAATGGAGAACATGCTAGTTAAAGTTGGTACTTTAGTATTTCCAGTAGATTTTGTTATTCTGGACATGGAAGAAGATTCTCGAGTTCCTCTCATATTAGGAAGACCATTCTTAAATACGGCTAAAGCAATAATAGACGTGTTTGGTAAGAAAATGACCCTAAGTATAGAGGACGAGAGTGTTACCTTTTCTGTTGATAGAGCCATGCAACAACCGCAATATGCAGATGATACATGTTATTACATTCAAACTATAGATTCACATGCAGAATTGTTAGAAGAATTTCCAGAATTACAAGGAACAGGAGAATGTTCTTTAGGAGAAGGAACTGAACCAATTGATGAACCTGAAATGTTAGCTACACTCATGGCTAATGAATACAAACAAACAACAGAAGAACTTCAAATGTTAAAAGAGGAAGACATATATCGATACAAATCATCGATAGAAGAACCACCGACATTAGAGTTAAAACCACTTCCAAACCATTTGGAATATGCTTATTTACATGGTGAATCTGAATTACCTGTAATAATATCGTCTTCTCTTACGAAAAATGAAAAATCTCAACTCATTTCTGTGTTAAAAGCTTATAAACCAGCTATTGCATGGAAGATTCATGACATTAAAGGCATAAGTCCTTCGTATTGCACACATAAAATCCTTATGGAAGAAGGTCATAAAACATATGTGCAACGCCAACAAAAACTAAATCCTAATATGCAAGATGTTGTTAAGAAAGAAATGATTAAACTACTAGATGCAGGTTTAATTTATCCAATCTCTGATAGTCCATGGGTAAGCCCAGTTCAATGTGTACCTAAGAAGGGTGGCATGACTGTCATCACAAATGAAAAAAATGAGCTTATTCCTACAAGGACTGTAACAGGATGGCATGTTTGTATTGATTATAGAAAATTAAATGATGCCACCAGAAAAGATCACTTTCCCTTACCTTTTATTGATCAAATGTTGGAAAGATTAGTCGAGAATAGTTACTATTGTTTTCTTGACGGTTTCTTCGGATATTTTCAAATTCCAATCGCACCTGAGGACCAAGAAAAAACCACGTTCATGTGCCCTTATGGTACTTTTGCGTACAAACGCATGCCATTTGGACTTTGCAACGCCATTGCAACCTTTCAAAGGTGCGTGATGGCGATTTTTCACGACATGATAGAAGAATGCATGGAAGTTTTCATGGATGACTTTTCAGTCTTCGGTGATACATTTGAATCATGTCTAGTTAATCTTGAACGAATACTTATTAGATGCGAACAATCAAATCTTGTACTTAATTGGGAGAAATGCCATTTCATGGTTAAAGAAGGCATCGTTCTTGGTCACAAAATTTCAAAGGAAAGAATTGAAGTGGATAGAGCTAAAGTAGATGTAATTGCTAAATTTCCACATCCCACCAATGCTAGAGGAGTTAGGAGTTTTCTAGGGTATGCCGATTTTTACCGACGTTTCATAAAAGATTTTTCTAAAATTGCCACTCCTATGAATAAACTCCTAGAAAAGGATGCTCCATTCATCTTTTCGGATGAATGCATCAAATCTTTTAATATTCTTAAAGAAAAACTCACTAATGCGTCGATCATGATAACTCCAAATTGGAATCTACCGTTTGAACTTATGTGCGATGCAAGTGATTTTGCAATGGGAGCCGTTTTAGGACAAAGGATTGAAAAACGATTTCAACCTATTTATTATGCTAGTAAGATGTTACAAGGAGCACAAACGAATTACATAACTATTGAAAAAGAACTCCTTGCTATTGTCTTTGCTTTTAACAAATTTCGTTCATATCTAGTTCTAGCTAAAACGGTGGTCTATACTGACCATTCTGCTCTTAGATACCTATTTTCAAAACAAGATGCCAAACCACGATTAATACTTTGGATCTTACTCTTACAAGAATTCGATATTGAAATCCGAGACAAAAAGGGAGCAGAAAATCTCGCAGCTGATCACCTTTCTCGTTCTGAAAATCCTGAATTAGAAGTTCTAAATGAATCGGCTATACAAGATAACTTTCCTGATGAATATCTATTGAAGATAGATTATAATAAAATTCCATGGTTTGCAGATTGTGCAAAACACTTAGTATGTGGATTCCTTGAAAAAGGGTTGTCGTACCAAAAACGAAAGAAATTCTTTAGTGATATAAAACACTATTTCTGGGAAGATCCACATTTGTTTAAAAGTTGTCGCGATGGAATAATACGCCGATGCGTATTCGGAGATGAAGCTAGTCAAATCTTAAACCATTGTCACACATGACCAACAGGAGGGCATTATGGGCCTCAACTTACAGCAAGAAAAGTTTACGATGCTGGGTTCTATTGCCTACAATTTCCAAAGACGCACACCTTCTCTGTAAATCCTGTGATGCTTGTCAAAGGGCCGGAAAAATAAGTCAACGTGATGAAATGCCACAAAATGTCATTCAAGTATGTGAAGTATTTGACGTTTGGGGTATTGACTTTATGGGTCCATTTCCAAAATCTCATAATAATCTCTACATTCTCGTTGCCATTGATTATGTATCTAAATGGGCGGAAGCACAAGCTCTACCAACTAACGATGCACGAGTTGTAGTCAACTTCCTAAAACATCTTTTTGCTAGGTTCGGAACACCGAAAGCTTTAATAAGTGATCGGGCTACTCATTTTTGTAACAATCAACTTGAGAAAGTTCTCAAAAGATATGGAGTAACTCATAAAATCTCAACCGCTTATCATCCACAAATAAGGGGACAAGTTAAAAATACCAACCGAGCATTAAAACGTATTCTAGAGAAAACCGTAGGATCGAATCCAAAGGAATGGTCCATGAAATTGGAGGATGCACTCTGGGCTTTTAGAACAGCCTCTAAAACTCCAATTGGAACCACACCTTTTAGACTCGTTTACGGAAAAGTATGTCACCTTCCAGTAGAAATTGAGCATAAAGTATTTTGGGCTTTGAAGACATGTAATCTTGATTTACATGAAGCTGGACGTCTACGGTTAAGTCAACTAAACGAATTAGAAGAACTAAGACATGAAGCATATGAAAATTCGTTAATCTATAAGGAAAGAACGAGGAAATAGCATGATAAAAGAATCAGAAGTTTAAAAGAATTTAAGGAAGGAGACAGAGTTCCTTCATTTCAATTCACGATTCAAGCTATTTCCTGGAAAATTGAAATCTAGATGGTCTGGACCATTCATAGTTAAAAGAGTTTTCCCATATGGAACAATAGAGTTGATAAATTCAAATGGGATTGAATTTAAAGTTAATGGTAGTTAAACATTATATACATGGTCCAATGGAAGTTGACAATGAAGTTAATCACAATTTCAACACCACAGCTAACTAAGTGTGGGGAGAATCAAGTCTTTTTAAGGATAATATATATTTCTGTTAGAGTTAGATATTCTGTTTTCGTGTAGTTCTTGAGAATGGAATCCAAATGGTCTTTCCCTAGCAGACCCTAAAGAACTAGTCTTCTCCCCCATTCTGAATTTTTATTTTTTTAGGTTTTACGAGATGAAGAATTCCTGTGATCTGAACCATGGTCTACTACTACACACTATGATTACTAAACGTAATAATAACATCTTTCCGAGTGAATTGGTATCATTAATAAGAGGCAAAATGGACGAAGTAAGGAAAGAACTCAGGAAGAATCATCATAAGACACATTTTGGTAAAGGAAAATCAAAATCCGCAACAAAAAGAAGAGCATGACACCTTGAAAGATGTCATAAATGCGAAAAATGGTCACATGAAGGTAAATGTTCGAACAATCAAACATATTCAAATTTGTTACTCTATGCAGAGAAGGACCGTTCATATGTTTAGAAGAAAAGTTATTGAAGAATCGAGGTTACGCTTATGTAGCTATGGAAAACCAAATCACACGACTCTCCTATGAATCGGATAAAGCAGGTCTCTGAGAATTCTTTCTCATAGGTAAGTATGTACAGTTTTTAATTATTTTATTGCTTTTAACCTTTTGATAATAAACGCTGAATCGTTCGCTATAAAGTATTAAATTGATATTCAATAAAATTAGGTATGCGAAATCGAAATTATTGATATCATACAAAAATTTATTACATCACTGCGAAATTTACCGTTTATTCTTAAGGTATAAATATCTTTAATCAATCAATCCAAAATATTTCAGAAATTCGTCAAGAGTAAAACTAGGTAAAATAGCTGAAATTACTTTACCCAAAAGAGGGGCGTATATTTTTGATAATATTAGATTAAATAAAGTGGGATAAAAGACCAAAAAGATTTTTAATTTTATTTATACCATATTTTTAAAATTAATATATAAATATTAAATTATTATTGTAAATCTTTTTAAATCAATATATTTAAGTTTTTTATATATTTAAAAAAAATTAATATTTTCAATATAAAGTTTGTAAAATTAATGTATAAAAATATTAATAATATTAATATGAATTTTTAATTTTATACATTTTAAATTTAAGTTTGGTGTGAATTTAAAAACAAAAATTTACTTTATTTCATTAAGTTAAAAATTTGATAATTAAAATTCGTTGTGAGTTGAAGACTAGGTCGTTGAACCGAAATTGCTTTACCCGAGGGCGGGACGAGAAATTTTGTTATCATTATTTTTAATCTTATTGATTTAAAGTATGCCAAAAACATTTAAAAAAACCCAAAAATCTTTGCTTTCAAAACAAACGCCAATATGTTTGGAAACTTTGGTAAAATCTTAATCATTTTTCTACGCTAATCACCCTCAATAATTTAAATTGCTACTGATTTCTTGCAAATGAGGGCATTGCAAGATCTTAAGTGTGGGAAGGGGTTAAATTCTTTCGGATTTTTAAAATTTTAATTTAAACACTTGGTTACCATTAAAAATACTAGTAACGCAGTGGTTGTATTAGAATCTAGTGCTCTCTGATAATAAAGAACAGCCCTAGTCTTATATACTGACTACTCAATTCTAGTAAAATTTTTAAAAAATTTCAAATAAATGAACTCAAAATCATGTTTATACATATTTATGAATGATAAAACTAGGTGTTAACACAGAAATTATTGTTACCTCGGAAAGGACAGAAATTGAGAAACAACCCAAAACGCTTAAATTCATTTAAAATGGAATAGATGAGAATAAAAAGGCAAAGAAAGGAAAATAAAAGCCAAGTGTGGGAAAAATTTACCAAGTTATTTAGAACATATATCACATATTTTTGTATAAATAATTGAAAATACTTTTGTTTTGAACAATATTAATCAGTTTTACCCAGTTTATTGTAATATAAATAGAATTTATAAGGAATTAAAGTCTTCCGAGAAAAAAGACATGCGCTTCTTGATTTAGGTCAGGAAGTTATCGTCCAGACCAGTTGTAGAGTCTACGAAAAACCTTGAAAAGTTTTCTCGAAAATCAGCTGGAAATCCACGGACCTCAGCATCAAACAGGGTCGCCAAATGGTCAAACTTATCCTAACCATGAGAGGATATGTCTCGTACAATGGGGGCACCATGAAAATTAGCTTATAAGACTAATGAATCAGATCCCGAGAAAGGATAATCTCCTTAAAGATCAAAAATCAGCTTTTAAGACTGATATTACTCAATCCTTGAGATTGACCTTAAAGATTGAGAATTCAAACTCATGGAATTCGATGATATCTAAACTCGAGCTTGAACAAGAAAATATTTTGATCAATTTACAAACCAATTTGTTTTCTGAATGCCCATTTTTAATGCGTTCATTACCATTGAACGTAAAATCCTAGGAATTCACCTGGAATTCATTAGGTCACCTGAACCAAATCAGGTGTCAACCGTAAGAACGGTGGTTGCATAGCATGGTCAAAGACAGGACCTTGTGCCAGACCGAAAAACTATAGGGTGATCTTTACTATTGCTCCTACAAAGAATAGTAATTGCATCCGACACGATATAGACCATAATCAAAAGCATGTCACGGGACATTTCCTTAACAGTTGCTTGTTCAACGCTTTCCTTTACAACTGGACGGTAGTTTACCGAAAGGTAATATACAGAGCAAGTATACTGGACGTGTTGCTTTCCTAATACAACGTTAGCAAGTGAGTGACACAAAACCATAAGTTTTGAGCTAAAATTTTCAAATCTGAAACCCACAAAACCAACAAAAATAATTTGCAAACACCGGTGAAGGGTTATTCCGGAAAACTTATCTACGGTAAAAGCTAGATTGAATTTTCAAAAGATGAAATGTTTTCATAAAGATCCAATTTCCTAAAGGATCTAAATTTTTATAGTCATGTGGGACTGTAAACCACATCGTTATTATCATTGTTTATACCGCCGTATTAAAATCACTGATGTACAAAGTGTGAAGAATAAAGAAATTATTCTAGTAAAGTTTTATTCAAGATCTATATTGCTTGAGGACAAGCAACGCTCAAGTGTGGAAATATTTGATAATGCTAAAAACGAACATATATTTTATAGCATTATCCTTCAAGAAAGACAAGCTTTTGGTTGCAATTGTTCTATTTACAAGTTATATTCGTTTAAATAATAAAAGGTGAAGACAAAAGATAGATTCGACGAATTGAAGACGCAAATGACCAAAAAGCTAAAAAGTACAAAGTACAATCTAAGTGGTTCAAATTATTGATGAGAAACATCTAAAAATGGCAAGAGTACAAGCCACAAAAAGCAAAGTACAAGATATTAAATTATACGAAAAGGCGTTCGAAAATCCGAAACCGGGACCTGAGTCAACTATCAACGCACGACGCAACGGACCTAAAATTACAAATTAACTATGCACATAAATATAATATAATATATAATTAATTCTATAAAATTATATATATATTATATTTATATATTAAAAACCGTCGACAAGCTAGGATCCAAAGTATGTGAGCTGGAAATGGAACCTCCGCACTCGCGGAGCTGTGAAGCACAAAAGTTCCGCACTCGCAGAGCTGTTCAGTGAAACGTGGGCCTATAAAAGGCCGCGTATTCTGATCGATTTCAACACCTTTTTCTATCTATCTATCTACGATATATTTATATTTATATTTTATAATTTTAATTTTTATTTAAGTTTAATAATAATAAGGTTATAGTGGCGAATGTTTTAAGTTTGTAAGTAGTAACTCTGTCCGTGTAACGCTACGCTATTAATACTCATTGTAAGTTATGTTCAACCTTTTTAAATTAATGTCTCGTAGCTAAGTTATTATTATGCTTATTTAAGCCGAAGTAATCGTGATGTTGGGCTAAATATTAAAGACGGGGTTATTGGGTTTTGTACCATAATTGGGGTTTGGACAAAAGAACGACACTTGTGGAAATTAGACTATGGGCTATTAATGGGTTTTATATTAACTAAACGATACCTCATTAATTTAATATTAAAGGTTACAATTCGACGTATCTATAAATAACCACATACGCTTAATCGGGTACGGTGGGCGGGATATCTATAAATACCAATAATTATTCATTTTACCGGATAGGGGAATGGATTAATAGTCAATGGACTCATTGATACAGGGGTGGATTACATTCAAGGGTAATTGGTGTAATTGTTAACAAAGTATTGAAACCTTGGACTACACGCAGTCGATAACCTGGTGTATTCATTAAACAAAGTATTAAGACCTTGTTACAGTTCGAATCCCCAATTAGTTGGAATATTTGAGTTCGAGTATAAGGATAATTAGACGAAGACTCTCGCACTTTATAATTATGACTGATGAACTATTATGGACAAAACCGTATGGACATATCGAATAATCCAGGACAAAGGATAATTAACCCATTGCAATAAACTAAAATCTACACGTCAAACATCATGATTACGGAAGTTTAAATAAGCATAATTCCTTTATTTTATATCTTATCGCATTTTTATTTATCGTCATTTTATTTATCGCACTTTAAATTATCGCACTTTTATTATCGTTATTTACTTTACGCTTTAAATTAAGTTATTTGTATATTTAATATTTTACATCAGGTTTTAATTGTGACTAAAGTTTTAAAATCGAAAAATCGGTCATTAAACGGTAAAACCCCCTTTTTATAATAATAATAATATTACTTATATATATATATATATATATATATATATATATATATATATATATATATATATATATATATATATATATATATATATATATTCAAATATAGTTTTAAAATATAGCGTTAAACTTGGCTAGTTCCCTGTGGATGAACCGGATTTACTAAAAACTACACTACTGTACGATTAGGTACACTACCTATAGTGTTGTAGCAAGGTTTAGGTATATCCACTCTATAAATAAATAAATAACTTGTGTAAAATTGTATCGTATTTAATAGTATTTTGCAATAAAAATATAACTATTTCGTATACGCTGCTGCACACATCACTCACATGTAGACCTAGTGGAAATGCTGATGATGAAAGTGTTTGAGAAACTTGATTGGTGTCAAAAACATGTTTAAATTGTGTTTGTAATTCGTACTACTTTTATTTGAACATTGTTGTGAATGTATGATATTTCATGTTTAGCCCACAGACCCTACACGGTCGAACCACGGTCGACCGTGATGTCAACCGCAGAACCTCTGACGTTTCTTTTGGTGTTTACAATAAATTTGGAACAACTTCCAATTAATGTTATTTCTCTGTATATAATGACCAAATGCAATTATAATTAATTGTGATTGGAAACTCTTGAATGAATCAATCTCCCAAAATTGTGAAATGTCATTTATTTCTCCACCTCTTTTAAAGAAAGGTCATCAAAAATCTTCATGCACCCAAAGCAATGAGTTCCTTAAAACTATTCCTATTCTCTAACTCTAAGCATCACTGAAATTTGAAAGTCTCTAGGGTCTCCAATAAAACCTCAAATGACATGAAGAAAACATCTTGTAATGACTCAAGACTCATACAAGAAGAATGTAAAGTATTCTTCTATAACTATTCAACTACTCAAAAGGAGTTTATTAAAGTAGGGTGGGAGTCATTTCTCATGCTTGAGACTCATGTCTTTCCCTCTCTTGTCAAAGAATTCTACTCAAACTTTGAATTCACATCTCGCATTGTGAAATTCAAGATGTTTGATCAAGAATATCTCTTAACACACAAACAATTTGGGAAGATCCTTAAAGTGTGATCTCGAAGAGTTGAATTCTATACCCAAAATCGTATAAAACTCATACATCGTTTCATTCCACGAAGGACACTCACTTCTCTCTTTCTCAATCTGAATCTCAAATTAATTACACTTTGTCAAGAGTGGCTTCTTGACAGTGATGTTCGGATTGAATATGAGTCATGGAAGGCAATCTTCGTCACAACATCTTCTTTCGCAAAGATAATGACAACCATCTATCCGTGATTGAACTAGGACTTATTTGGTGTCTAAAGCAGTCAATATCGGTCAACACTGCCTTCCTAATGGCTTCCCGAATGGATGATATGAAGCAAGATCCATCATAACCACTTCCCTATGGGGCACGTCTCACATGTATCTTCAAGTATCTTGATCTACTTGTCAACTACTCTTCTTCGTGTGGTACCCCCAGTACCTCACACAAAACGATGTCCTCGATAACCTGAAGCACATGGCATGTTACATAGTCCTAATCTCTTGCTACCTCGTATGAGACACTCGGCATGTTGTTTGTCTCATCTGGTCTTGAATAAGAGCATTTGCTCTCTATGTTTTCTTCTTTATTTCTTCCCACCATTTGTGGTGCTTGTGTGTGCACTTTTTCGTTACGATAAATAAAAATTTGTGTGTTTTTATGTGTTGTGGTTGATATTATTTCCACCATGCACGATTCAAGGGGGAGCATTTGTCTTATGGTGAGCTTAGTTCCAGGGGAGCTAACCTTTTTGCTTCGACAAAAAGGGGAGAAAGTTGGATAAGTGATGCTAACACTTGTATGTATTTATAGATAAATGTCCACCATCACTTATGTGTTTGTCATCATCAAAAAGGGGGAGAATGTAGGTTAACATGGGATGATTTAAAATGACTATAGTAATCATAACCCATAACAATAAGTGTTTTGATGATGGCATATGCACATAACTAAAGGTGATGGTAGACATCTTAACATAAATAAACAAGTTCACTAATTCGCATTTACTCTAGCAAAAGATCAAAATCAAAGAAAGCATAAAATAAAAAATAAGGTACACGGCTACACCCACGGTCGACCGCAGGTCAGACCCTGGAGACTTGCACCCAGATTTATGAAATTAGGGTTGCACGGTCGACTCCACGGCTGACTGTGGATCGACCGCAGAATCCTACTGTCCGGATTTTGATCGAAAAATGTTTGACCACTTCCAGTCATCTATAATTTATGAAACCTGTTCAAACATGCTTAGGATAGCTGCCTCCTTCATTCCCAAAGGAGCTTTGGTCACTAAAACACTAATCTTAGTTAATCACGCCTAATGACACCTTAATGATGATAAAGCCTTGATTAAGGATAACACATAAGTGTTATAGGAAAACATGTACATCTAAAATGTCTCTAGATATACTTAGGATGGTCACCAAGTCTCAACCAAGAGTTTCTCTTTCCTTGTACATGTGTTGGACATTAATGTATACTTATACATTAATCTTGCAAATGCCACTTTGCAAGTAAAACTTACATAGCCTTAGTTTGATGCTATGTTATCACTATATGCTTAATTCTAAGATTATTTAGTGAGCTCTTGCTAGTTATTACATGAATATTACTTGACTACTTGCTATTAGTACATGTGTATCATTTGATTATGTGTTAATTGCTAAATGATAAGTAGTTACTTAATATGAATATGTATCAATCTTGTCTTGCTATTTGTTACAAGATGGAACTACTATTTGGACTACTTCAATATATGCTTGTGTTACTTGGATAATATTTGGAATGTCATAATCTAGTAAACTTAAAAGACAATGAAACATTAACACACATATGTTTGCTTAAGTCTAAAATTAAGTTTATGAATAAGTTTAAACTTGATGTCTTGCAACATGCTTAATTGTTATTTGCTTAATTTTTCAAGACATCATTAACACACCTAATTAATTACAAACAAGTTCAAATTTAAATACTAGCATGCTTTGTGATTAAAGTGGGTTTGTGTCATCAGTGACATGTTGACCAACCAATAGAGATTTAGCAATTGTGTTAATTACAAATAGAGGATTATGACAAAACTGAGATTGCCTCAAATGATTATCATGACTTGTATCCAAGAATGTTAGACTTTCCACTTTGAACATGATAAGCCACTATCAAGGCAACACATCCAAGGTAAATGGACATTTAATGCATATAGTACTTGTATAGGATGTTGGGTATCTTTTGCAGGTGTTAAATGAAGTAAAGTGTCGAAAGAGTGATGTCCAAAACTGATTCAAACGACTATACAACTGATAGGTTTTTTGGACTGGACCGCGTGCGGTCGATCCACGGTCGACCGTGGTCCAAGCCGTAGAAGTGGCTGGTTATTTTATCTTTCCATATAAATAGCAAGGCTTGGAGAAAGTTAAAGAGATGGACCTCTTGAATGCTACAACTCAAAATCATCAGAGAATCATAACAACATAACACTCATACATATGTTTGTGATTAGCAAGAGAAGTTCTATAATCTCATAGGTTATAGAAGGGGTGTTTGTAAACTTACTTTCAAATTCTTATCTTTGTGAGTTTACATAGTGTTGTATTAATCCTTAGAATTGTCTTAGAATTGTCATCACTGAAAAAGGGAGAGTCTTTGTACTTTGTAATTAGAAGCATGTGCTAGCTTAGCTATCATCTTCCTTAAAGGGAACTAGGGAGTTGATTAATCTCATTGGGGATTAATACTTGTCCAAGGTGAAGACAAGTTGATCTAAGTTGGAGGTATTCCTTTACAAGGATAGAAGGATTAGGTTTGTTGTCTAAGGAGAAGTACAAAGCTTGTAAATCGAATCTCCACCGGATTTGGAGAAAGGTGCTTAGTGAAGCTAAAAATCCCGATTAGTGAATCAGGGAGTGAATTAAGGTGGATTAGTTAACATCCACCCGAACCACTATAAATCCTTGTGTTTATATTCTTTATTACTTTACATTCCGCATTATTACAAACATAACACACCACATATTAGTTTGAGTTGATTAAGGTGATCAAGTATTGTTCGAATCTCATTGATCATCGAAAAAGTTTTGAAATTCATATTAAGTAATTATTCACCCCCTCTAGTTACTTACATAGAAGACTAACTGAAGTGAGCGAGACTTCAACCATAAGATTCTTTCATGAGACAACAAAGCCTCACACATCGATCTAGACATGTCCAATCTCGAACACACATGTTAATGACCACTCGTACATATTATATCCGTATATATATGATTTCCTTCACCAACAAAAAAGGAACCCCAACAGACGCCTTTGTAGACAATTCTTCAAGATACCCTAGTGAGAACGCAATCACCACCTTAAAGTCTTCCACCTTTTCAACTTTTTGCTTTCTCGTTGGTACACTAACCTCCTCATAGCGCTATGAATTTCACAAACCACATCTTCTCTCCCAAACACACTCCCACTGTACGAGCAAGAATTAAATCGCGGCTTTTGAGAAGACACTTGGTTCGTATCACCAGTTAGTCACAAATTTCTTTGTCATTGGAGAGTAAAAACAAGTATTCGAAGCCCTAGCGTTACCCGAATCAACACATTAAACATGAGAACAATGGAGATCAAGTCGCTCAACCATCTCCACTACTCCATTTATCGTCCAACTCCCACTAGCTCGATAACTTTCGTCGGTTATCAAACTCAAACCGAGTTCCCGATACCCTCAACGATCCTAGAAAGCTCAAGTTTCGGGACTTACACGATTATCCACCCCTCTTCCATCACCTAAAGACTCCTAATTGATCATCCTCGAAGAAAAAACCGCTCCTTTTATTGAAACATCAACCAAGAATCGAGCAGCCGTCGAATGCGTTGTATCCGACATCCTTTGACAATTAATTTCTGTATTGACTAGGAACTCTAATTTGCCCACATATTCCATAAACCCTAGAATATTGACCAAACACCATTGGTCATCCCGTTTCCAAACCACAAGCACCAAACTTTCCCGATACTTCCACTATCGATCTCAACTTGATGCATCTTGTTCGTTATTTAACCGCTCTAACCCGAGGAAAAAACCTCCAGAGCTCCCATAACAAACCTACATCTCTAAAAAAACATAGCTCGTAATGCTCAATATTTCCAAGACAAAACCATCTCTCATCTTCAAACCCGAAAAACTTCACCCTGAAAACTTTCCAGATTCGAAAAATCATATTTCAAGATCCAATGGTCAGCTCACCCTAGGATTTTTACCACGTGTAGATCAGTATCTCTGCTACCCACAATTAAAAATTTAAGTTGATCCAATGGTTAACGAACCCGCTATGAATTTTCTTCTGCATCTGCGCATGAACATCCGAATTTTGCTCAACTATTCCTTCGCACGTGATAGCGAGGAACAAGAACCCGTCCCATCACCCAGATATAACATAAAATTTCTCTGCAACGAATACCATCGACTGGTATTCGACCAAACCTCTAACTCTGTAACCCTTCGTGAAAAAAACCACCATTACAATGCAACGGCGCGCATCGTTACATCATAATTTGCCAAGATTGTCACCCGAATCTTGGTGTGATCAACTCTTCGGGATACATAGACATACCCATGAGTTCATCGCAAACAACTAAGTTACCTGGTCTCGATACATGTTGCAAGACAAATCCCAAGCCCATCGTGTGAAAAAAAAAACTGAAAAATTATGGCAGAAGCACATCTCGCAATCGCGACCATAGGTCTCGCGGCCGCGAGTCTACCATCTTCAGTAACTCATTTTCTTGCTTCCAAATCCCCGTAAAACTGAACCTAAGCTCTGATACCACTTGTTAGAAATTGTAGTTACCAACCATGACAAGTAATTTATCCAATCACTAACCCACGAATGACAAACGATTAATATAAAGCATGAAATGATAAATAAATGTAAAACGATACGGGATTTAACATGGTTATATTCCAACTCCAAAACACGGAGAAGAGTTTACTCAACAAACTCAAACCAGAAATTTTCAGTATATAATTTCGTGCACACAATTACAATGAGTCAGGATTACATTATATAGAGCTAAACAAATAAGGAAACAATCGATTCAACTTGCTGGCTAAGACAGGGTTAGCAACCGCGACCCTATCTCTCGCGACCGCGAGATTATGCTAGACAACTTTTTGAAACTTTCTTTTCGCGTCTTGATCTTCAAGCTAAAAGACTTTCCATATCTTCAAATACTTGCTCCATAAGTTATCTTAACTTCCAAGCTTCACGTGTTCCAACACCTAGTGTAACACCCTCAAACTAAGCTTAGTATTAAATGACCTTTTTATCCGTAGTTAATATTAATTTATTAATATTAGTAATTTTAATAATTGTATGTTTTTTATTATTTGATGAATTGGTTAAGACTAGTTTGTGACAAGGGTCACAGAACAGGTTCGTTTGTTTAATTTGGACTCCGTTAGGGCCGTCTAATTAAGTATGAAAGATATTAGATAACTGGTAAATACCCGTGTGTAATGGGGTATTATATTTTAACATATAAGAGTGTATGTATCAGCTTCTTTTATCCATTTTCTTGAACATTCCCAAACAAGAACGTACCTAAACTATTTCACCTTGAAACCCTAATTTGATCCAAGCTTGAAATTGATTTGTGAAGCTATAGGAACTGAATTATATCATCTTTGTAAGCATCTATACAGGTTAGCATGCTTGAATTCGTGGTTTAATTCTTAATAATCGGGTTTTGGGTGTAAAATGAGTTTTTGATGAATATGAGCTTGAATCTTCATATTTTGTGTTTGTAAGTGTTAATTGTTGTTAGAAATAGTTGCTATATAGTTTATATGATGTATTTGAAGTGGTTTTGGTGCTAGAAGTTGCAAAAAACGAGTTTTTGGGTCAAAAACGCGAAAAACAACGTGCTGGAGCTGTTCTTCAGCTCCCACAGGAGTGACAGGTCACCCGCATGAGTGACCACACTTTTGAGGGTCAACCACGCGTGCGAGGACTCACTCGCACGAGTGGGCCTCAGCCACACGTGTGAGCACCGGTCAGATTTGTGGAAACTTGTTTTGGTCATAACTTTCAAACCGTAACTCCGTTTTCAACGAATAAACTATCGTTTGAATTGTCTTTAAATTTATTTTCTAATGGTCTTTAAATTCACTCGTAGGGTTGAGGTAGTCAACCGTGTGGTGAACCATGCGAGTGAGTGGCGATGAGCAACTTATGTTTTGATTGTGATGATACGTACGGCTGATACGTGACTCGTACGAGTCACTAGTCACTCGTGTGATGAACCGTATGGATCATGTGATTCATTGTAGGATATTTGGTCATAGACCAAACGTACGAGTAAGTTGTCAATTGCACGGTTGAGTGTTCTCAAACGTGCGTATCATGGTGTTACTCGTACGGTTGACAGACCACTTGTAAAGTGATTAAGTGTTAGTTTTGGTGTTGTTTTCTTATTGTCGGGTTGTTATCAAGATATGGTTAATGACTCGGATTGTATCATTCTTAGGTGATAAAGGAAAGGAGAAGACTCAGTAACATTAGACCACTGAGTTCTTGCTGGTAATTGGTGAGTGGAACTATCCTTATGGATATTGGTATTTAGTAACAAGTGTAGTTACTACCCGCTGTTTGGTTAATATAGATTATGATAATCTATGTATGCATGTTAATTATTATTGTAATGATAAGTAGTAGGTTATACTACTGATATCAGGTTTCCGCTTAGATTGAAATAGTAGAATGCCTGATTAGATTGCGTTGTGGTTATTAGTGATGTTACCTACTGTGAGATTTTAGGTGGGTTATATGCACATTAGGGAACTGGCTGTGAATAGAAGGGTCAGTACCGTCCGTGTATAGAAGGGACGGAAGAGGTCAACCGTGTATAGAAGGGTTGGGCTCGGGGGGTTATTGTACGAGCAGTATATTTCAATTGACGTATGTAAATGTCAGAAGAGGTATACTGAAATGTCCCGTTCTTATTGATTAAAAACGTTCCATATTAATTGATTTCGTTGCGAGGTTTTGACCTCTATATGAGACGTTTTTCAAAGACTGCATTCATTTTAAAACAAACCATAACCTTTATTTCATCAATAAAGGTTTAAAAAGCTTTACGTAGATTATCAAATAATGATAATCTAAAATATCCTATTTACACACGACCATTACATAATGGTTTACAATACAAATATGTTACAACAAAATAAGTTTCTTGAATGCAGTTTTTACATAATATCATACAAGCATGGACTCCAAATCTCGTCCTTATTTAAGTATGCGACAACGGAAGCTCTTAATAATCACCTGAGAATAAACATGCTTAAAACGTCAACAAAAATGTTGGTGAGTTATAGGTTTAACCTATATATATCAAATCATAATAATAGACCACAAGATTTCATATTTCAATACACACCCCATACATAGAGATAAAAATCATTCATATGGTGAACACCTGGTAACCGACATTAACAAGATGCATATATAAGAATATCCCCATCTTTCCGGGACACCCTTCGGATATGATATAAATTTCGAAGTACTAAAGCATCCGGTACTTTGGATGGGGTTTGTTAGGCCCAATAGATCTATCTTTAGGATTCGCGTCAATTAGGGTGTCTATTCCCTAATTCTTAGATTACCAGACTTAATAAAAAGGGGCATATTCGATTTCGATAATTCAACCATAGAATGTAGTTTCACGTACTTGTGTCTATTTTGTAAATCATTTATAAAACCTGCATGTATTCTCATCCCAAAAATATTAGATTTTAAAAGTGGGACTATAACTCACTTTCACAGATTTTTACTTCGTCAGGAAGTAAGACTTGGCCACTGGTTGATTCACGAACCTATAACAATATATACATATATATCAAAGTATGTTCAAAATATATTTACAACACTTTTAATATATTTTGATGTTTTAAGTTTATTAAGTCAGCTGTCCTCGTTAGTAACCTACAACTAGTTGTCCACAGTTAGATGTACAGAAATAAATCGATAAATATTATCTTGAATCAATCCATGACCCAGTGTATACGTATCTCAGTATTGATCACAACTCAAACTATATATATTTTGGAAACAACCTCAACCCTGTATAGCTAACTCCAACATTCACATATAGAGTGTCTATGGTTGTTCCGAAATATATATAGATGTGTCGACATGATAGGTCAAAACATTGTATACGTGTCTATGGTATCTCAAGATTACATAATATACAATACAAGTTGATTAAGTTATGGTTGGAATAGATTTGTTACAAATTTTCACGTAGCTAAAATGAGAAAAATTATCCAATCTTGTTTTACCCATAACTTCTTCATTTTAAATCCGTTTTGAGTGAATAAAATTGCTATGGTTTCATATTGAACTCTATTTTATGAATCTAAACAGAAAAAGTATAGGTTTATAGTTGGAAAAATAAGTTACAAGTCATTTTTGTAAAGGTAGTCATTTCAGTCGAAAGAACGACGTCTAGATGACCATTTTAGAAAACATACTTCCACTTTGAGTTTAACCATAATTTTTGGATATAGTTTCATGTTCATAATAAAAATCATTTTCTCAGAATAACAACTTTTAAATCAAAGTTTATCATAGTTTTTAATTAACTAACCCAAAACAGCCCGCGGTGTTACTACGACCGCGTAAATCCGGTTTTACGGTATTTTTCGTGTCTCCAGGTTTTAAATCATTAAGTTAACATATCACATAGATATAGAACATGTGTTTAGTTGATTTTAAAAGTCAAGTTAGAAGGATTAACTTTTGTTTGCGAACAAGTTTAGAATTAACTAAACTATGTTCTAGTGATTACAAGTTTAAACCTTCGAATAAGATAGCTTTATATGTATGAATTGAATGATGTTATGAACATCATTACTACCTTAAGTTCCTTGGATAAACCTACTGGAAAAGTGAAAAATGGATCTAGCTTCAACGGATCCTTGGATGGCTCGAAGTTCTTGAAGCAGAATCATGACACGAAAACAAGTTCAAGTAAGATTATCACTTGAAATAAGATTGTTATAGTTATAGAAATTGATCCAAAGTTTGAATATGATTATTACCTTCTATTAGAATGATAACCTACTGTAAGAAACAAATATTTCTTGAGGTTGGATGATCACCTTACAAGATTGGAAGTGAGCTAGCAAACTTGAAAGTATTCTTGATTTTATGTAACTAGAACTTGTAGAATATATGAAGAACACTTAGAACTTGAAGATAGAACTTGAGAGAGATCAATTAGATGAAGAAAATTGAAGAATGTAAGTGTTTGTAGGTGTTTTTGGTTGTTGGTGTATGGATTAGATATAAAGGATATGTAATTTTGTTTTCATGTAAATAAGTCATGAATGATTACTCATATTTTTGTAATTTTATGAGATATTTCATGCTAGTTGCTAAATGATGGTTCCCACATGTGTTAGGTGACTCACATGGGCTGCTAAGAGCTGATCATTGGAGTGTATATACCAATAGTACATACATGTAAAAGCTGTGTATTGTACGAGTACGAATACGGGTGCATACGAGTAGAATTGTTGATGAAACTGAACGAGGATGTAATTGTAAGCATTTTTGTTAAGTAGAAGTATTTTGATAAGTGTATTGAAGTCTTTCAAAAGTGTATAAATACATATTAAAACACTACATCTATATACATTTTAACTGAGTCCTTAAGTCATCGTTAGTCGTTACATGTAAGTGTTGTTTTGAAACCTTTAGGTTAACGATCTTGTTAAATGTTGTTAACCCAATGTTTATAATATCAAATGAGATTTTAAATTATTATATTATCATGATATTATCATGTATGAATATCTCTTAATATGATATATATACATTAAATGTCTTTACAACGATAATCGTTACATATATGTCTCGTTTAAAAATCATTAAGTTAGTAGTCTTGTTTTTACATATGTAGTTCATTGTTAATATACTTAATGATATGTTTACTTATCATAGTATCATGTTAACTATATATATATCCATATATATGTCATCATATAGTTTTTACAAGTTTAAACGTTCGTGAATCACCGGTCAACTTGGGTGGTCAATTGTCTATATGAAACCTATTTCAATTAATCAAGTCTTAACAAGTTTGATTGCTTAACATGTTGGAAACATTTAATCATGTAAATATCAATCTCAATTAATATATATATAAACATGGAAAAGTTCGGGTCACTACAGTACCTACCCGTTAAATAAATTTCGTCCCGAAATTTTAAACAGTTGAAGGTGTTGACGAATCTTCTAGAAATAGATGCGGGTATTTCTTCTTCATCTAATCTTCACGCTCCCAGGTGAACTCGGGTCCTCTACGAGCATTCCATCGAACCTTAACAATTGGTATCTTGTTTTGCTTAAGTCTTTTAACCTCACGATCCATTATTTCGACGGGTTCTTCGATGAATTGAAGTTTTTCGTTGATTTGGATTTCATCTAACGGAATAGTGAGATCTTCTTTAGCAAAACATTTCTTCAAATTCGAGACGTGAAAAGTGTTATGTACAGCCGCGAGTTGTTGAGGTAACTCAAGTCGGTAAGCTACTGGTCCGACACGATCAATAATCTTGAATGGTCCAATATACCTTGGATTTAATTTCCCTCGTTTACCAAATCGAACAACGCCTTTCCAAGGTGCAACTTTAAGCATGACCATCTCTCCAATTTCAAATTCTATATCTTTTCTTTTAATGTCAGCGTAGCTCTTTTGTCGACTTTGGGCGGTTTTCAACCGTTGTTGAATTTGGATGATCTTCTCGGTAGTTTCTTGTATAATCTCCGGACTCGTAATCTGTCTATCCCCCACTTCACTCCAACAAATCGGAGACCTGCACTTTCTACCATAAAGTGCTTCAAACGGCGCCATCTCAATGCTTGAATGGTAGCTGTTGTTGTAGGAAAATTCTGCTAACGGTAGATGTCGATCCCAACTGTTTCCGAAATCAATAACACATGCTCGTAGCATGTCTTCAAGCGTTTGTATCGTCCTTTCACTCTGCCCATCAGTTTGTGGATGATAGGCAGTACTCATGTCTAGACGAGTTCCTAATGCTTGCTGTAATGTCTGCCAGAATCTTGAAATAAATCTACCATCCCTATCAGAGATAATAGAGATTGGTATTCCATGTCTGGAGACGACTTCCTTCAAATACAGTCGTGCTAACTTCTCCATCTTGTCATCTTCTCTTATTGGCAGGAAGTGTGCTGATTTGGTGAGACGATCAACTATTACCCAAATAGTATCAAAACCACTTGCAGTCCTTGGCAATTTAGTGATGAAATCCATGGTAATGTTTTCCCATTTCCATTCCGGGATTTCGGGTTGTTGAAGTAGACCTGATGGTTTCTGATGCTCAGCTTTGACCTTAGAACACGTCAAACATTCTCCTACATATTTAGCAACATCGGCTTTCATACCCGGCCACCAAAAATGTTTCTTGAGATCCTTGTACATCTTCCCCGTTCCAGGATGTATTGAGTATCTGGTTTTATGAGCTTCTCTAAGTACCATTTCTCTCATATCTCCAAATTTTGGTACCCAAATCCTTTCAGCCCTATACCGGGTTCCGTCTTCCCGAATATTAAGATGCTTCTCCGATCCCTTGGGTATTTCATCCTTTAAATTTCCCTCTTTTAAAACTCCTTGTTGCGCCTCCTTTATTTGAGTAGTAAGGTTATTATGAATCATTATATTCATAGATTTTACTCGAATGGGTTCTCTGTCCTTCCTGCTCAAGGCATCGGCTACCACATTTGCCTTCCCCGGGTGGTAACGAATCTCAAAGTCGTAATCATTCAACAATTCAATCCACCTACGCTGCCTCATATTCAGTTGTTTCTGATTAAATATGTGTTGAAGACTTTTGTGGTCGGTATATATAATACTTTTGACCCCATATAAGTAGTGCCTCCAAGTCTTTAATGCAAAAACAACCGCGCCTAATTCCAAATCATGCGTCGTATAATTTTGTTCGTGAATCTTCAATTGTCTAGACGCATAAGCAATCACCTTCGTTCATTGCATTAATACACAACCGAGACCTTGCTTTGACGCGTCACAATAAATCACAAAATCATCATTCCCTTCAGGCAATGACAATATAGGTGTCGTAGTTAGCTTTTTCTTCAATAACTGAAACGCTTTCTCTTGTTCATCATTCCATTCAAATTTCTTCCCTTTATGCGTTAATGCAGTCAAGGGTTTTGCTATTCTGGAAAAGTCTTGGATGAACCTTCTGTAGTAACCAGCTAGTCCTAAAAACTGGCGTATGTGTTTCGGAGTTTTCGGGGTTTCCCACTTTTCAACAGTTTCTATCTTTGCCGGATCCACCTTAATACCTTCTTTGTTCACTATGTGACCGAGGAATTGAACTTCTTCCAACCAAAATGCACACTTTGAAAACTTAGCGTACAATTCTTCCTTCCTCAATACTTCTAACACCTTTCTCAAATGTTCACCGTGTTCTTGGTCATTCTTTGAGTAAATAAGTATGTCATCAATGAAAACAATGACAAACTTGTCAAGGTATGGTCCACACACTCGGTTCATAAGGTCCATGAATACAGCTGGTGCATTAGTTAAACCAAACGGCATGACCATAAACTCGTAATGACCGTAACGTGTTCTGAAAGCAGTCTTTGGAATATCATCTTCTTTCACCCGCATTTGATGATACCCGGAACGTAAGTCAATCTTTGAATAAACAGACGAGCCTTGTAGTTGATCAAATAAGTCGTCGATTCTCGGTAGTGGGTAGCGGTTCTTGATGGTAAGTTTGTTCAACTCTCGGTAGTCGATACACAACCTGAATGTACCATCTTTCTTCTTGACAAACAAAACAGGAGCTCCCCACGGTGATGTGCTTGGTCGAATGAAACCACGCTCTAAAAGTTCTTGTAATTGGCTTTGCAGTTCTTTCATCTCGCTGGGTGCGAGTCTGTAAGGAGCACGAGCTATTGGTGCAGCTCCTGGTACAAGATCTATTTGAAATTCAACGGATCGATGTGGGGGTAATCCCGGTAATTCTTTCGGAAATACATCGGGAAATTCTTTTGCAACGGGAACATCATTGATGCTCTTTTCTTCAGTTTGTACTTTCTCGACGTGTGCTAGAACAGCATAGCAACCTTTTCTTATTAGTTTTTGTGCCTTCAAATAACTAATAAGATGCAGCTTCGTGTTGCCCTTTTCTCCGTACACCATTAATGGTTTTCCTTTTTCTCGTATAATGCGAATTGCATTTTTGTAACAAACGATCTCTGCTTTCACTTCTTTCAACCAGTCCATACCGATTATCACATCAAAACTCCCTAACTCTACTGGTATCAAGTCAATCTTAAATGTTTCGCTAACCAGTTTAATTTCTCGATTCCGACATATATTATCTGCTGAAATTAATTTACCATTTGCTAATTCGAGTAAAAATTTACTATCCAAAGGCGTCAATGGACAACTTAATTTAGCACAAAAATCTCTACTCATATAGCTTCTATCCGCACCCGAATCAAATAAAACGTAAGCAGATTTATTGTCAATAAGAAACGTACCCGTAACAAGCTCCGGGTCTTCCTGTGCCTCTGCCGCATTAATATTGAAAACTCTTCCGTGGCCTTGTCCATTCGTGTTCTCCTGGTTCGGGCAATTTCTAATAATGTGGCCCGGTTTTCCACATTTATAACAAACTACATTGGCATAACTTGCTCCGACACTACTTGCTCCACCATTACTCGTTCCGACACCATTTGTTCCTTTCGTTCTATTAACCCCTGGTCCGTAGACCTCACACTTCGCCGCGCTATGACCATTTCTTTTACACTTATTGCAAAATTTGGTGCAGAACCCCGAGTGATACTTTTCACACCTTTGGCATAGCTGCTTCTGATTGTTGTTGTTGTTGCGGTTATTATTGTTGTTGGGATGATTGTTGTAGTTGATGTTGTTATTGTTGTTGTTGGGCCATTTGTTGTAGTTGCGATTGATGTTGCGATTGTTGGGATAATTATTGCGATTATTGTTGTAATTGCTGTTGATGTTATATTGGTGATTCTTATCACCGTTTTCCTCCCACTTTCTTTTGACTTGCTTCACATTGGCCTCTTCAGCAGTCTATTCTTTAATTCTTTCTTCAATCTGGTTCACTAGTTTGTGAGCCATTCTACATGCCTGTTGTATGGAGGCGGGCTCGTGTGAACTTATATCTTCTTGGATTCTTTCCGGTAATCCTTTCACAAACGCGTCGATCTTCTCTTCCTCATCTTCGAACGCTCCCGGACACAATAGGCACAATTCTGTGAATCGTCTTTCATACGTGGTAATATCAAATCCTTGGGTTCGTAACCCTCTAAGTTCTGTCTTGAGCTTATTGACCTCGGTTCTGGGACGGTACTTCTCGTTCATCAAGTGCTTGAATGCTGACCACGGTATTGCGTACGCATCGTCTTGTCCCACTTGCTCTAGATAGGTATTCCACCATGTTAACGCAGAACCTGTGAAGGTGTGCGTAGCGTACTTCACTTTGTCCTCTTCAGTACACTTACTTATGGCAAACACCGATTCGACCTTCTCGATCCACCGTTTCAATCCGATCGGTCCTTCGGTTCCATCAAATTCCAAAGGTTTGCAGGCAGTGAATTCTTTGTAGGTGCATCCTACACGATTTCCTGTACTGCTAGATCCAAGGTTATTGTTGGTATGTAGCGCAGCCTGTACTGCGGCTATGTTTGAAGCTAGAAAAGTACGGAATTCCTCTTCATTCATATTCACGGTGTGTCGAGTAGTCGGTGCCATTTCCTTCAAAATAGTTAAATGGAACAAGTTAATCATACAGAATATTAAGAGTAGTTAATAGTATTTCGTAGCATAATATGAACTCATTTATAAAGCTTTTTCTTCATATTAGCGTTTTATAAGTTTAAATTCGGGTAGTACCTACCCGTTAAGTTCATACTTAGTAGCTAATATACAATTCAACTACTACAATTCTATATGAAAAACTGATTATAATAATATTTCGCGTTCAAACTTTTATACAATATTTTACAAACTTACAATACCGCTTATTTTACATAAAGCATGAAATATAGCACATAATAACTTTGATACAAGATAGTTGTGAAGATAATTCTAGCTAGTACACAAGTCGTTCAGCAAAGGCAATAAAGACACGTAATTCATACGTCCAGAAACAAGTCATGCATTCTGGTTTTACTAGGACTACTTCCCATCCTTGGTCTTGTGGAACATAACCGTTATGGCCGTTGATAAGACAGCGTGTTGTAACGTCGTCAAAGGGATGAGGGTTACGTAATGTCCAACAGTCCCGTAACAATCTAAAAACCTCATTTCTTACCCCAATTACCGACTCCGTCACTTGTGGGAACGTTTTGTTTAATAGTTGTAGGCCGATGTTCTTGTTCTCACTTTGGTGAGAAGCGAACATTACTAATCCGTAAGCATAACATGCTTCTTTATGTTGCATGTTAGCTCTTTTTCTAAATCACGAAGTCCAATATTCGGATATATTGAGTCAAAATAATTTCTTAACCCATTGCGTAAAATAGCATTTGGGTTCCCCGCAATATATGCGTCAAAGTAAACACATCGTAACTTATGGATTTCCCAATGTGATATCCCCCATCTTTCGAACGAAAGCCTTTTATAAACCAAGGCATTCTTGGAACGTTCTTCGAATGTCTTACAAACTGATCTCGCCTTAAATAGTTGTGCCGAAGAATTCTGACCGACTCTAGACAAGATTTCATCAATCATGTCTCCGGGTAGGTCTCTTAAAATATTGGGTTGTCTATCCATTTTGTGTTTTTATACTGTAAAATAGACAAGAGTTAGATTCATAAAAAAATACTTATTAATACAAGCAATTTTTACATATATCATAAAGCACAAGCACACTATATTACATATATTACACCACACGAATACAGCTATCTTATTCCGACTCGCTTGTTTCTTCTTCTTCGGTTTTGGTTCGTTTTGCCAAGTTTCTAGGGATATATGATGTTCCCCTAATACGAGCCGTTGTTATCCACATTGGTTTAGAAAAACCTGGTGGTTTAGAGGTTCCCGGGTCATTGTTACAACTTAAGGACTTCGGGGGTTGACGATACATATAAAGTTCATCGGGGTTGGAATTAGATTTCTCTATTTTTATGCCCTTTCCCTTATTATTTTCTTTTGCCTTTTTAAATTCAGTTGGGGTAATTTCTATAACATCATCGGAATTCTCGTCGGAATCCGATTCATCGGAGAATTGGTAATCCTCCCAATATTTTGCTTCCTTGGCAGAAACACCATTGACCATAATTAACCTTGGTCGGTTGGTTGAGGATTTTCTTTTAGTTAACCGTTTTATTATTTCCCCCACCAGTTCTATTTCTTCATCCGGTTCCGATTCTTCTTCCGGTTCCGATTCTTCTTCTGGTTCTGACTCTTCTTCCGGTTCCTCTTCGGGAACTTGTGAATCAGTCCACGAATCATTCCAATTTACATTTGACTCTTCATTATTATTAGGTGAGTCAATGGGACTTGTTCTAGAGGTAGACATCTATCACATAATATCAAACGCGTTAAGAGATTAATATATCACATAATATTCACATGTTAAAAATATATAGTTTCCAACAAAATTTGTTAAGCAATCATTTTTCAAGTAAACACGGTCGAAGTCCAGACTCACTAATGCATCCTAACAAACTCGATAAGACACACTAATGCAAAATTCTGGTTCTCTAAGACCAACGCTCTGATACCAACTGAAATGTCCCGTTCTTATTGATTAAAAACGTTCCATATTAATTGATTTCGTTGCGAGGTTTTGACCTCTATATGAGACGTTTTTCAAAGACTGCATTCATTTTAAAACAAACCATAACCTTTATTTCATCAATAAAGGTTTAAAAAGCTTTACGTAGATTATCAAATAATGATAATCTAAAATATCCTGTTTACACACGACCATTACATAATGGTTTACAATACAAATATGTTACAACAAAATAAGTTTCTTGAATGCAGTTTTTACATAATATCATACAAGCATGGACTCCAAATCTCGTCCTTATTTAAGTATGCGACAGCGGAAGCTCTTAATAATCACCTGAGAATAAACATGCTTAAAACGTCAACAAAAATGTTGGTGAGTTATAGGTTTAACCTATATATATCAAATCATAATAATAGACCACAAGATTTCATATTTCAATACACACCCTATACATAGAGATAAAAATCATTCATATGGTGAACACCTGGTAACCGACATTAACAAGATGCATATATAAGAATATCCCCATCATTCCGGGACACCCTTCGGATATGATATAAATTTCGAAGTACTAAAGCATCCGGTACTTTGGATGGGGTTTGTTAGGCCCAATAGATCTATCTTTAGGATTCGCGTCAATTAGGGTGTCTGTTCCCTAATTCTTAGATTACCAGACTTAATAAAAAGGGGCATATTCGATTTCGATAATTCAACCATAGAATGTAGTTTCACGTACTTGTGTCTATTTTGTAAATCATTTATAAAACCTGCATGTATTCTCATCCCAAAAATATTAGATTTTAAAAGTGGGACTATAACTCACTTTCACATATTTTTACTTCGTCGGGAAGTATGACTTGGCCACTGGTTGATTCACGAACCTATAACAATATATACATATATATCAAAGTATGTTCAAAATATATTTACAACACTTTTAATATATTTTGATGTTTTAAGTTTATTAAGTCAGCTGTCCTCGTTAGTAACCTACAACTAGTTGTCCACAGTTAGATGTATAAAAATAAATTGATAAATATTATCTTGAATCAATCCACGACCCAGTGTATACGTATCTCAATATTGATCACAACTCAAACTATATATATTTTGGAATCAACCTCAACCCTGTATAGCTAACTCCAACATTCACATATAGAGTGTCTATGGTTGTTCCGAAATATATATAGATGTGTCAACATGATAGGTCGAAACATTGTATACGTGTCTATGGTATCTCAAGATTACATAATATACAATACAAGTTGATTAAGTTATGGTTGGAATAGATTTGTTACAAATTTTCACGTAGCTAAAATGAGAAAAATTATCCAATCTTGTTTTACCCATAACTTCTTCATTTTAAATCCGTTTTGAGTGAATCAAATTGCTATGGTTTCATATTGAACTCAATTTTATGAATCTAAACAGAAAAAGTATAGGTTTATAGTCGGAAAAATAAGTTACAAGTCGTTTTTGTAAAGGTAGTCATTCCAGTCGAAAGAACAACGTCTAGATGACCATTTTAGAAAACATACTTCCACTTTGAGTTTAACCATAATTTTTGGATATAGTTTCATGTTCATAATAAAAATCATTTTCTCAGAATTACAACTTTTGAATCAAAGTTTATCATAGTTTTTAATTAACTAACCCAAAACACCCCCGGTGTTACTACGACGGCGTAAATCCGGTTTTACGGTGTTTTTCGTGTCTCCAGGTTTTAAATCATTAAGTTAAAATATCATATAGATATATAACATATGTTTAGTTGATTTTAAAAGTCAAGTTAGAAGGATTAACTTTTGTTTGCGAACAAGTTTAGAATTAACTAAACTATGTTCTAGTGATTACAAGTTTAAACCTTCGAATAAGATAGCTTTATATGTATGAATTGAATGATGTTATGAACATCATTACTACCTTAAGTTCCTTGGATAAACCTACTGGAAAAGTGAAAAATAGATCTAGCTTCAACGGATCCTTGGATGGCTCGAAGTTCTTGAAGCAGAATCATGACACGAAAACAAGTTCAAGTAAGATCATCACTTGAAATAAGATTGTTATAGTTATAGAAATTGATCCAAAGTTTGAATATGATTATTACCTTGTATTAGAATGATAACCTACTGTAAGAAACAAAGATTTCTTGAGGTTGGATGATCACCTTACAAGATTGGAAGTGAGCTAGCAAACTTGAAAGTATTCTTGATTTTATGTAACTAGAACTTGTAGAATATATGAAGAACACTTAGAACTTGAAGATAGAACTTGAGAGAGATCAATTAGATGAAGAAAATTGAAGAATGAAAGTGTTTGTAGGTGTTTTTGGTCGTTGGTGTATGGATTAGATATAAAGGATATGTAATTTTGTTTTCATGTAAATAAGTCATGAATGATTACTCATATTTTTGTAATTTTATGAGATATTTCATGCTAGTTGCCAAATGATGGTTCCCACATGTGTTAGGTGACTCACATGGGCTACTAAGAGCTGATCATTGGAGTGTATATACCAATAGTATATACATCTAAAAGCTGTGTATTGTACGAGTACGAATACGGGTGCATACGAGTAGAATTGTTGATGAAACTGAACGAGGATGTAATTGTAAGCATTTTTGTTAAGTAGAAGTATTTTGATAAGTGTATTGAAGTCTTTCAAAAGTGTATAAATACATATTAAAACACTACATGTATATACATTTTAACTGAGTCGTTAAGTCATCGTTAGTCGTTACATGTAAGTGTTGTTTTGAAACCTTTAGGTTAACGATCTTGTTAAATGTTGTTAACCCAATGTTTATAATATCAAATGAGATTTTAAATTATTATATTATCATGATATTATCATGTATGAATATCTCTTAATATGATATATATACATTAAATGTCTTTACAACGATAATCGTTACATATATGTCTCGTTTAAAAATCATTAAGTTAGTAGTCTTGTTTTTACATATGTAGTTCATTGTTAATATACTTAATGATATGTTTACTTATCATAGTATCATGTTAACTATATATATATATCCATATATATGTCATCATATAGTTTTTACAAGTTTAAACGTTCGTGAATCACCGGTCAACTTGGGTGGTCAATTGTCTATATGAAACCTATTTCAATTAATCAAGTCTTAACAAGTTTGATTGCTTAACATGTTGGAAACATTTAATCATGTAAATATCAATCTCAATTAATATATATAAACATGGAAAAGTTCAGGTCACTACATATACTGTGGGACAATAACTGGAGCTATCGGTACGGCTCTAGCTTGATCAGCTAGTAGTTGTAGACCTGGCAGGGTCAACGATCCTCTTGGGGTTTTATAGCCGTTAGTGCTATGTATAGTCGTTAGTGCTATGAGAGTGAATAGATGTGTAAAGCAATTGATATCATTAGTGAGTAGCTATGTATAGCTATGGATACCTTTATTATATAGCTATGTAAGGCTGTGTAGTATAGTGCCTTTGGTGCCTTTACTGAATAGCTTGTTGATGTTATTGCTACTCTGTTAATTGAATCACTGCCTAGCTCTGTATGATATAGTTGAGTAATGCTCTATTATGTGATAGATGTGTAATGCTATGTCCTTATACCCTTGACTTAATGCATGATCCCTAAAAGCTAGGCTTGGTACTTTGTATTAGTATCTATTGGGATATCTCACTCACTTATCGTTGTGCTAATCCCCCACATTTTCTCCCCTGCAGGTTATATTGTTTGCATGCTAGGGACGGGAGAAGATAGTTGTACTTTGGTTATGTTTGACACACTGAAGAACTCTGATGTTTGAATTAACTATGCTTCACTATTTCGAAAAGTAACACCAGTTGAACTGTAATGAATAGTATCATATATGTTTAATATATGCTTATAACCATGATTTGATAAACTGATATTCCGCTGTGTAATTTAAAAAAAAAAGAGTATGGTGTTACAACTTGGTATCAGAGCATAGGTTTGGCCGCATGTATATTGTGATGAATGTCATGTTCCCAAATCTAGTTTGGAGTTATGTCAAACATACTAATTAGGGAAGGGAAAGTGAATATAGGTGGAATACGTGTTGTGATGACTCGGACATTTCCGACCAAATTTAAACTTAATCTTTATATGGTTTCGACACGATAAGCAAAATCTGTAATGTTGAGTCTCGAAAGTTTTGAAATCTATATTCATGTAATCAATTACCCTTTGACTGTGTCCGACGATTCACGAACCATTAATTGATAATAAATACATATATATGAATGTAAGTATATATAGTAATTTGAATTTATAAAATATAATTTAAATATTAAAATGAAATATGTAAAATAAGTTACAAAATAAATATGATGTAATTTAAAATGAATCTATATATAAATATGAATAATTTCTATGTATATGTACTTTATAATATATATATATATATATATATATATATATATATATATATATATATATATATATATATATATATATATATATATATATATATATATATATATATATATAATTTATAAATAATAATGATTCAATAGAAGTTATTACATAATATGTTATATGATTAGTAGATATTCCATAATTAATAATATAAAATACAAATTAAAATATAGTTGTTATATTAAAATTATTACTTACATAAATATTAATATTAGTAGTAACATCAGTATTACTAATATTATTATATATGAAATCTGGTACATTTGATTTAGGATTATTATTTAATATTATTAATATTATTATAAGTATTGGTAATGTCATAAGTAGTAGTAAAATTAAAATTTTATTTATGATTAATATTAGTACTTGTGACACCGCTGATTTTTTTTTTTTTTTTTAAATACGTGGCGGAAGCATTTATATTAATTGAACCATTATAATAGCATAAACATATAATATTTACATATCCAAAACATTTGACAGCTAGCATTAAACTAATACATCTGGTGTCACGTGACATTACAACAAAATTTAGTTTTAACAGAAAAGACACATCAGAGTTTCTTCATTGTCAAACACAACATCGCAAGCCCGTCTTCTCCCCAAAAGCATAATCTACAAAAGCTAATAACCTGCAGGGAGGAGATGGAGGGGAATTAGCACGAAGCTAAGTGAGTACGACTAACTACAGCCCATAGCATACATAAGTGTTATACTAATCATGTCACATAGTCTAACACACAAACATCACCCAGTAGTGCAGTCTACAGAGACTCCGGCGGTTCGGCCAAACCATTAACCTCCAGTTGATCGGGCTGGGGTTTACCGGAAGTTCCTCCTACATACCGTGCTGCATAAATCATCCACACGCGACGTACACGTCATTCAAACATATACTACACTGATACAAATAGGCTACCACATGAGGAACCCAACCCGCAGGTTGATCTCTCCTATCGAATTAGGCTACCACAAGATAGGGACGCACTGGGCTCCAGCAGACAAGCATCAACTAACATGCAGTCATCACAAAGTACTAACTAATCACAACAATAAGTATATCTAGCAAGCATGACAATCATAATATAACATGCTACAATATACTATATTCTCCAGTTAGTCCCACTCACCAAATACCAGCAAACGAGAAGGTATTCAGCTATCTAATCACTGAACCTTCTCTTTCTCCTTTTCTCCTGAGAAAACATATACACAAGTTAGTTTCTGTCCGTTAACACCAAATAACACAATATAAAAATTTTTGTCAGAAACACTGTCCGCTAAAATTTTTATTTACATCAAAATCATCAAAATACAAACGGACAGCATAACGGCTAAAACTCAACACTTTGGTAAAATATTCTGCCCTGGACACTCAGTCGGTCGACTGACACTGACAGTCGGTCGACTGTCTACACAATCGGTCGACTGACCTTCTCAGTCGGTCGACTCACTTGGTATTACATCAATCGGCCGAATGTAATTCTCAGTCGGTCGGTTGTCTTCGTTAATCGGTCGGTTCAACCCTCAGTCGGTCAACTGTCGACCGACAGTCGGCCGACTGTGTTCATCTTCATCAGAAACTGAACAAAGGCTACGGACTTCAAGCTAAATTCACCAAAACTCGATCTAGAGCTCGTTTTCGACATCAAAACTTACCACAACTCAATTACTACATGTTATAGACTATAAACCCACAACAATTTGACCATAACAACACTTAAATCACTTGTTTTGACACAAATTCAAGCTTTTGAACAAATACACTTAAAAACACCATTTTAACACCAAATTGATCATGAAAGCTCATGATTCATACCTTAAAAGAATCAGTAGAGTGTAAAGAACGTGATTCCAAGACCAATTCGAGCTCAAGATCAACAATGGAGAATTAGGGTTTTGGTAGTTGGAGAAGATGAAGAACGGGGTGGTTTGGGAAAATTCTGGAAAATACAAGAAAGGGATAGACACAAGTCTATTATTTGGGATTAAATCCCATACTGTGTGACACACGGGTATTTATCAGTTACCTGATATCTTTCGTACGTCATTTGGCAACCCAAACGAAGTCCAAATTAAATAAACAAACCTGTTCTGTGACCCTTGTCACAAACTGGTCCTAACCACATTATTATGTAATAGTAACATTAAATAAAAAATAAAAGCATATAATAACACAATACTAACTTAAGGGCAATCTAGTAATCTTACATCTAGGCCCGATTGAGGATGTTACAAATCTACCCCCCTTAAGAAGATTCCGTCCTCGGAATCTGGTCAAGGTCAAACAAATGGGGATAGCGCGCTCTCATTAACTCCTCGGTTTCCCACGTCAAGTTAGAACCTAAACTGTGCCGCCATTCCACTAACACCATTGGAATCTGTTTCTTTCTCAACTTTGTGACTTTCTTTTCCACTATTCTAACCGGCTCTTCTACTAGTTTCTTAGTCAAGTCGACTTTCAAATCTTTCAATGGAAGAATCTGACTTTCATCGTCTATTTTGCACTTTCTCAGATAGCACACGTTGAACGTGTTGTGAATTCCTGCTAACTCTGATGGAAGATCTAAAACAACAGTTTGATCATTCAGAATTTCTATGATTGGAAATGGCCCAATAAACCTCGGAGCTAGTTTACCACGTTTGCCAAATCTGATCACCCCTTTCCACGGTGATACCTTCAAGTATACACGATCACCTACATGAAATGTTACCGGACGTCTGCGCGGATCAGCATACATCTTTTGTCGATCTCTAGCTGCCTTTAATTTCTCACGTGCAATTTCAACTTTTTCTGCAGTTATCTGAACAATCTCGGGACCTGCAAATTGTTTCTCACCTGCTTCTAACCAACATGTCGGAGTTCTACACTTACGACCATACAACATTTCATACGGTGGCATTCCGATACTCGAATGATATGAATTGTTGTACGCAAACTCTATCAATGGAAGATGCGAATCCCAAGAACCACCCTACTCTAAGATACATGCTCTCAACATGTCTTCTAACGTTTGAATCGTTCGTTCACTCTGACCGTCTGTTTGTGGATGATATGCTGTACTTAAATTCACACGCGTACCCAGATTCTGTTGTAGACTGTTCCAGAAGTTCGATACAAACCTAGTATCTCTATCGGAAACTATTGACAACGGTACACCATGACGACTAACGATTTCTTTCAAGTACAACTCTGCCAAATCACTCAACGAGGCTGTTTCACGAGTAGCTAAAAAGTGAGCACTCTTTGTTAAACAATCCACAATCACCCAGATCATGTCGTGACCTTTCTGGGTTCGGGGTAACTTGGTTACAAAATCCATCGTTATATGATCCCATTTCCACTGAGGAATTTCTAACTGTCTTAGAGATCCATACGGTTTCTGATGTTCTGCCTTAACTTGCGCACAAATATGACATTTTTCGACAAAATTTGCAACATCTGTCTTCATTGTTGGCCACCAATACAATGTTTTCAAGTCTCTATACATCTTTGTACTACCTGGATGCACTGATAATCTCGATTTATGCGCTTCAGTAAGGATTAAATCCCTCAAATCTCCAAGCATAGGCACCCAAATTCGGTCATTATAGGTCTTTAATCCTCTAGAATCATTGCATAGGTCAAATTTTCTTTTAGTCATTTGTTCAGTCTTTAGGTTTTCGTCATTCAAAGCTACTAACTGAACGGTTTTCAATCGATCAATCAGGTCTGAAATTATCTCAATTCTCATAAATCTAACATTTTCGACTGTTTTCTTGCGACTCAGAGCATCTGCGACCACATTTGCTTTACCCGGATGGTATTTAATCTCACGGTCATAGTCTTTAATCAATTCTAAACATCGACGTTGACGCATATTTAATTCTTTCTGCGAAAAGATATATTGAAGACTCTTATGATCTGTATAGATTTCACAATGTGTACCATACAAATAATGTCTCCAAAGCTTCAAAGCAAACACAACTGCAGTTAACTCAAAATCGTGAGTAGGGTAGTTTCGTTCATGATTCTTCAACTATCGTGAAGCATATGCTATAACTTTATTTCTCTGCATCAAAACACAACCTAGACCTGCACGTGACGCATCGCAGTAAACCACAAAATCTTCTGTTCCCTCTGGTAAAGCTAAAACCGGCGCTTGACATAACAACTGCTTAAGGGTCTGAAAAGCCTTTTCTTGTTCATCAGTCCATCGAAAGGCCACATCTTTTCTGGTTAACTTATTTAATGGACCTGCTATTTTAGAAAAGTCTTTGATAAACCGGCGGTAATAACCTGCTAAACCCAGAAAACTTTTAATTTCTGTTGGCGTTTTCGGCGAGTTCCAGTTCATTACAGCTTCTATCTTAGATTGATCTACTTTAATACCCTGTTCACAAATCACATGACCCAGAAACTGTACTTCCCGCAACCAAAATTCACACTTAGAAAACTTACCGTACAACTGTTCCTGTTTCAAAAGTTCTAACACCAATCTCAGATGTGTAGCATGATCTTTCTCGGTTTTTGAATATATCAAGATATCATCTATGAAGACAATCACAAACTTGTCAAGATACTGACGACACACCCTATTCATGAGATCCATAAACACTGCTGGCGCGTTGGTTAACCCGAATGGCATAACTAAAAATTCATAATGACCATATCTAGTTCTAAACGCTGTTTTCGGTATGTCGATCTCTGCAACACGTACCTAATGATACCCTGAACGTAAATCAATTTTTGAAAAGTAGGAAGCACCCTGTAACTGATCAAATAAGTCATCTATTCTTGGTAACGGATATTTATTCTTGATTGTTCTCTTATTTAAGTCGCGATAATCTATACACATACGAAGCGACCCATCTTTCTTTTTCACAAACAAAACAGGAGCACCCCACGGTGAAGAACTTGGCCGGATAAACCCCTTATCTAACAGTTCCTGAATTTGAGACATCATTTCTCGGATTTCTGACGGAGCTAATCTATAAGGAGCTTTTGCAACTGGCGTAGCACCTGAAACCAAATCAATTTTATACTCTACTTCACGTACTGGAGGTAATCCTGGTAAATCATCTGGAAATACTTCTGGAAATTCTGACACAACGGGAATATCGGTCACCTGTTTCTTCTCTTTCTTAACATCAATCACATAGGCTAAGAATGAATCACACCCTTTCGTTATTGCCTTCTGAGCTTTCATTAGGGAAACCATAGGGAAGTTAAATCCACTGCGCTCTCCCCTAGCTATCACTCGTGATCCGTCGGCCAAACGGAAAGAAATCATCTTCTTATAACACTTAATATTAGCCCTATTAGCTCTTAACCAATTCATACCTATGACTACATCAAAGCTAGGTATAGGCATCAACAAACAGGTTAAAGGGAAGGAATGGCCGTCAATTTCGATGGTAATTCCAGACACAGATGATGTGCATGGAACCATTTTACCATCAGCTACTTCTATTCCCAAAGGCTCATTTAACATCCTAACAGACAACTTCAACTTATCACAGAAGCCTAAGGACATAAAAGACCAATTCGCTCCAGAATCAAATAACACACGAGCTGGAAAGGAATTAACCAAGAACATACCGGTAATGACATCATCGGTAGCGGTTGCAGCGTCTACCGTCATCTAAAACGCCCTTGCCTCTGCTATTGGAGGATTCTTCCTCTTCTGCCCGGCAGAAGAAGCAGAAGATCCCCCGGAAGTAACTGACCTCGCCCCTGACCCTGCCCCAGAACCAGCTCTTGACGCAGATGGACAATCCGCCGATCTATGACCTTCCTTATGGCAACTCCAACAAACATTTGACTTAAAAGAACAAGTTGTTGATTCATGACCTTTCACTCCACATTTCAAACATCTTCGGGTCAGTGGAGAACACGGTCCGGCATGAGTCGACTTACAAACATTACACCAATCAGGCTGACTTGAACCCGATCCGCTTATACCGGACTTACTCTTCTGTTTAAACCCACCTGACTTCTTCCCACGAAATCCTGATTGCTTACTTGATTGCTGACCAGACTGACCACCAGTTTGACTTTCTGATTTTCCCCCAAAAGATCCACTTTTTGAACTTTCTCTTTTCGCTGCCATGATATCACCTTCAGTAATCTTCGCCATCTCATGAGCCTGTGCCAACGTGGTTGTAAATCTCGCAACTGTTCTATATTCTGGCTTAATCACCCGCATAAAATGTTGAATCTTATCCTTTTCAGTCGGTACCCACTGTTGAACAAACCTTAACTTCGATGTAAAATATCTGAAAATTTCATCAATCGTCATACTTTTTGTCATCTTCATACTCAGAAACTCAGTTTTCAATCTTTCCATCTCATACTCAGAACAATACTGCTCCCGAACCTTAGCAGCGAACTGTTCCCAAGTTATTTGACTGATCTGTTCTTTGGGTAAATATGCAGTAATAGAATCCTACCACTCCATTGCTTCACCTTTGAGAACCTACTAGCAAACAGTACCATAAATTCAGGCTCACAAAAACATGCTTCTAATGCTCATTCTACTTCTCTTAACCAATTGAGCGTCGCTGTAGGGTTTGTGTGACCACTGTACTCAGGAGGTTTGCAGTCCATAAACTGTTTATAGGTACACTTCCTTCTTGTCTCAGGGACTTGAAATGGGTACATCATTTGATTAGGAAAAGTCTGGTTAAACGGAAATGGCATTTGATAGTTTTGATAGGTATTTTGTGGAAATTGTGACTGAGAACTGCCACCGGCTTGATTATAAAAATTAGGAGGAAAGGTTGTGTTCAACGCAGTGGTATTTGGGTTCCATTGCACCCGTTCTTGTTCTAATTCCTTAATTTTCTCCTGAGCTTCTAGTAACCGACTTTGAAGTTCTATTACTTCTTGAGAAGTTTCTTCTTCTGAAGACACATGTCCATCTTCGTCAGGGGCTCTAAAAGTACAAGTTCCAGGGACAGTGGGGCCAGTAGCGTTAGCTTCGTTATCTGCCATTACTGCACTATCACAACACTCACACCAAAGCTTAGTATAAACTCTGTTAGTACTAACAACTAACACATAACCTGTCCTAATACTCACTTAACCCGTCCCCACAATGTTATGTTTGACATGACTCTTCTAAGTTTGGGAACATGACATGTAGATCACAATGCACATGCTGCCAAACTCAGCTCTGATACCAACTAGTGACACCGCTGATTTTTTTTTTTAAATACGTGGCGAAAGCATTTATATTAATTGAACCATTATAATAACATAAACATATAATATTTACATATCCAAAACATTTGACAGCTATCATTAAACTAATACATCTGGTGTCACGTGACATTACAACAAAATTTAGTTTTAACAGAAAAGACACATCAGAGTTTCTTCATTGTCAAACACAACATCGCAAGCCCGTCTTCTCCCCAAAAGCATAATCTACAAAAGGTAATAACCTGCAGGGAGGAGATGGAGGGGAATTAGCACGAAGCTAAGTGAGTACGACTAACTACAGGCCATAGCATACATAAGTGTTATACTAATCATGTCACATAGTCTAACACACAAACATCACCCAGTAGTGCAGTCTACAGAGACTCCGGCGGTTCGGCCAAACCATTAACCTCCAGTTGATCGGGCTGGGGTTTACCGAAAGTTCCTCCTACATACCGTGCTGCATAAATCATCCACACGCGACGTACGCGTCATTCAAACATATACTGCACGGATGCAAATAGGCTACCACATGAGGAACCCAACCCGCAGGTTGATCTCTCCTATCGAATTAGGCTACCACAAGATAGGGACGCACTGTGCTCCAGCAGACAAGCATCAACTAACATGCAGTCATCACAAGGTACTAACTAATCACAACAATAAGTATATCTAGCAAGCATGACAATCATAATATAACATGCTACAATATACTATATTCTCCAGTTAGTCCCACTCACCAAATACCAGCAAACGAGAAGGTATTCAGCTATCTAATCACTGAACCTTCTCTTTCTCCTTTTCTCCTGAGAAAACATATACACAAGTTAGTTTCTGTCCGTTAACACCAAATAACACAATATAAAAATTTTTGTCAGAAAAACTGTCCGCTAAAATTTTTATTTACATCAAAATCATCAAAATACAAACGGGCAGCATAACGGCTAAAACTCAACACTTTGGTAAAATATTCTGCCCTGGACACTCAGTCGGTCGACTGACACTGACAGTCGGTCGACTGTCTACACAATCGGTCGACTGACCTTCTCAGTCGGTCGACTCACTTGGTATTACATCAATCGGCCGAATGTAATTCTCAGTCGGTCGGTTGTCTTCGTTAATCGGTCGGTTCAACCCTCAGTCGGTCGACTGTCGACCGACAGTCGGTCGACTGTGTTCATCTTCATCAGAAACTGAACAAAGGCTACGGACTTCAAACTAAATTCACCAAAACTCGATCTAGAGCTCGTTTTCGACATCAAAACTTACCACAACTCAATTACTACATGTTATAGACTATAAACCCACAACAATTTGACCATAACAACACTTAAATCACTTGTTTTGACACAAATTCAAGCTTTTGAACAAATACACTTAAAAACACCATTTTAACACCAAATTGATCATGAAAGCTCATGATTCATACCTTAAAAGAATCAGTAGAGTGTAAAGAACGTGATTCCAAGACCAATTCGAGCTCAAGATCAACAATGGAGAATTAGGGTTTTGGTAGTTGGAGAAGATGAAGAACGGGGTGGTTTGGGAAAATTCTGGAAAATGCAAGAAAGGGATAGACACAAGTCTATTATTTGGGATTAAATCCCATACTGTGTGACACATGGGTATTTATCAGTTACCTGATATCTTTCGTACGTCATTTGGCAACCCAAACGAAGTCCAAATTAAATAAACAAACCTGTTCTGTGACCCTTGTCACAAACTGGTCCTAACCACATTATTATTTAATAGTAACATTAAATAAAAAATAAAAGCATATAATAACACAATACTAACTTAAGGGCAATCTAGTAATCTTACATCTAGGCCCGATTGAGGATGTTACATTACTGTTATTAGATAATATTATCATTAAAAACTATTATTATTATTATTAGAATTATTAGTTACTTTTATCATTAAGATATAGCATTTCTATTATTATTGTTATTACTATTTTTATTTAATTTGTATTAATGGTATATTATCAATACAATTATCCCTATTACTATTATCATTAATATTAATTTTTTAATATTTATATACCTAATATTAGTATTAATATTATTATTAATATACATATATATTTGTTAATACAAAATATAATCAGATACATATACATATATATGTACCAGATACTGTATGTATATGTATATTAAATACTTATACAGATAAAAGAAAATGTATATATAAATACAGTGTAAAAAAAATATAGATAAGCACGTAATTATATTTAGGAGAATCAAATCCCGTTTCACATCCCTATCACTTTAAAAAATTTTGTTTTTGTATCCCAAAAATGTTACCAGTCGAATCATTCACCTATATCATTCCAAAATCTGCTAACAACTCGTCAGCTTTTTATATTTTTTTTATATTTTTTTTGTACCTGATTATTCTTGATGTCGAGAGTTTTTGCTATAAACAAATGATTCACTGATGATATTAAACAGAAAACCACTCAATCACTTCACCAGTATTATCAATTATCAATTAATACCTCTGTGTCGATCAAATTTTAAACAGAAAATGGAAAGAACAAACCGTCGGTTCCCTGTTTCTTTTCCAATTTTCGTTTAAAACGATTTTGATTTAAATCTCAAAATGTATTAATCTTGTTTTGTTAGGAATCTGTTAAACAATCTTTCTGGGAAGTTTCAATTTTCAATCTTTTATATCGAGTTCGAATTTGAGAAGTCAAAGTTAATTTTCTAAAAGTCAAAAAATCGTTCTTCGAGAAATTCGTTATTGTTTTGAAGTTTCCAGTTAAACTGATAATCGAGAAAGTTTCTAACATTGATTTTAAACATAATTTGTGTTATAATTTTCTTCTAAAACATTCAAGATTTTAATTTTGATGATTGAGTTTGGAATGTTCTTCACGAACGCAGTATCAGCTCCTCCCTTATTTTTTTTCCTCGTTTTTCTTTATACCAATATCCTTAATCAATTACTGGTGTTTTAAGTACAAATTAGTTTAAACCATGAGCTAGTTATTGTGTTGGTTAATTTGAATCTACTGTCGACTGGTTGTGTTGAAGAAGAAGAATAGGAAATAGGAAATAAAACAGATACAGGTTATAAATAAATTGGAACGGTTTAAATCAGAAAACGGGCAACAGCCCAGCTGGTTAGGAGAGGGTTCGGGTATGCGAGAGGTCAGGGGTTCGAGTCCTTGTTGTGGCAGTAATATTTTTTGGGCCAATTCCTTTGAAGGTAGTCATCTTAAAAATTCATATTATTATTATTATTATTATTATTATTATTATTATTATTATTATTATTATTATTATTATTATTATTATTAGTAACATATGTATTATCATAAATATAATCATTATTACTATTAACATGATTATCATTAGTAATATTGTTATTATTAGTATCATTATGATAATTCTTACTAAATTTATTATTTTGTTAAAACTAACATTATTATTAGTACCAATATTATCTATATCATTATTATTAAAATAATTACATGTATGAAAATAAAAGTTTTATAGATATTATTAAAGTTATGAGTATGTTTTAATCATAGTAATAAAATTTATATAAATATCCATATATAACAAGTTAGGATTTTTATTAAAATACTAATCAAATATATATAACTATATTAATAATAAACATTTTGAATATATATACACAAATTAAATATATATAATATATAAATTAAGATATAATAAATAAATTCGTTCAGTTACGAGTATATGTATTAATAAATATATGAATGATATAGGTTCATGAATCCGAGGCCAACCCTACACTTGTTCAATGTCGTCATATGTATTTTTACTACAAAATACATTATTGTGAGTTCATTTGCTCCCTTTTACTCTTTACGTTTTTGGGCTGAGAATACATGCAAATACTTTTATAACTGTTTTACGAAATAGACACAAGTAATCGAAATTACGTTCTATGATTGAATGATCGAAACTGAATATGCCCCTTTTTATTAAGTCTGGTAATCTAAGAATTAGGGAACAAACACCCTAATTGATGCGAACTCTAAAGATAGATCTATCGGGCCCAACAAGCCCCATCCAAAGTACCGGATGCTTTAGTACTTTGAAATTTATATCATGTCCGAAGGAGGATCCCGGAATGATGGGGATATTCTTATATGTATATTGTGAATGTCGATTACCAGGTATTCAATCCATATGAATGATATTTTTGTCTCTATGTATGGGACGTATGTTTATGAGAAATTGAAATATGAAATCTTGTGGTCTATTAAAATATTGAAATGATTGTTATGATAAACTAATGAACTCACCAACCTTTTGGTTGACACTTTAAAGCATGTTTATTCTCAGGTACGACAGAAATCTTCCGCTGTGCAATTGCTCATTTTAAAGATATTATTTGGAGTCATTCATGACATATTTCAAAAGACGTTGCATTCGAGTTGTTGAATTCATCAAGATTATTGTTAAGTCAATTATAGTTAGATATATTATGAAATGGTATGCCTGCCGTCAACTTTTGATATAATGAAAGATTGTTTTTTCAAAAATGAATGCAATGTTTGTAAAATGTATCATATAGAGGTCAAGTACCTCGCGATGAAATCAACTGTTGTGAATCATTTATAATCGATGTGGACTTTGTTCGGATGGATTAGGATGGGTCCTTTCAGTTGGTATCAGAGTGGTGGTCTTAGCGAACCAGGTCTTGCATTAGTGAGTCTAACATATAGTCGTTAGAATGCATTAGTGAGTCTGGACTTCGACCGTGTCTGCATGTCAAAATTTTTGCTTATCATTTAATGTCGAAAAATTAATTGCTCATCATCCTTAACGTCTAGACACGTCCTACTGCCTCTATTGCATGGACAGTGTATAGATAAATTCATATCTTAGCGTATCTGTTATTGTTACCTTTGCCTGACAAATTCCGTAGATTCCTCCGTAACTTATGGGATTTTAGTATTATATATGCATATGTAAACTATGTATTGCAGGGTACTAATCTACGTCCTATAATCTATTTCTTATCGAAAATCCTTTATCTGATCGTATGAGATGAATCCCTCAACCAGTTCGAATTCCTCGGATTTTGACAGCTATTCCAATATGGAGTTTCACCTAAGCTCCGAAAGCAGTGTCACCAGAATGAATCAACCAATCATCTATCCCCAATTCATCTGATGAGTTCGTAGTCAACTTAATCAATGGAAATGAGAAGAAGGCGATGCTTTCCATCAACCAAATTTCCCTCTTGGCGGTGAACCTGAAACACTCACCGGCGAACCCATTCGAAACATTATCTTCACTCTCATTTCCTGGATACCACGCAACAACTATATGATATCCAAAATTCTGAATATTATTCATTCGCTCGTTCCGACCAACAATTATCCTGGAATAATTGAAGAAGTCAACGAACTTCGCGCTCGAGTAATAAATTTGGAGAACATGGTGCAAAATGTACCAGCTTCAACAACATCACCGGCACCAACAGTATCACCAACATCATCATCAACCCCAGCACCAACAACACTTGTAGCACTGACAGCAACAGTACCATTATCAGCAGCACCAGCAACATAACTAGTACCAACAACAACAACATCATCACACGTCACAACCTCGCAATCTATACCTCAAGCATAATCATCGTTCTACGTATCGTTCTACATCGATTATCTTCGTTCTTCATGGCGATTAAGTAATCTCTAAATGTTTTAGAGATTATGTATTCTAGTTCTAACGGTAAACCAAATGAGTTTAATATCAAATTAACTCAATGAATTCATGATTGCATCTGAAGAAAATATATATGTATATATGTTTTCATAAAGATTGTAATTAAAAATTCTTTCGTACAAAATGTTAATTGTGAAAATATTTTAACGGGTAGGTAATACCCGAGAAATATTTAGATTTCACTTTAATAAGTTACACTGTACATTCGACGAAGCTGATTCAACAGTCATTTACTATCCTACTTACATCTACCGATATACGAATCCGTTCACCACAGAATAACCATTTTCATTCAAATTCAATTTCATATTTGGATTTTGACTTACCAGAATCCAACAAGTGGCATAATGAAGAAATAATGGACACAATAAAAATTGATTAGAAACAGACTAATTAACAATATGAAATTTTAGTAAGAAACCACGCTAACAAGATCCTAGCTAACTGTTCCTAGCTAACTGTTAATTCCGTATTACATTTTATTTTATCGCAATTTATTTATCGCAATTTAATTATCGCAATTTATTTATCGCAGTTTATTTATCGCAATTTATATTCTCGCAATTTTATTTATCATCATTTAATTTCTGTTATTTATTTTACGCACTTTAAATATCGGGACACGTATACAAGGTTTTGACATATCATATCGACAAATCTATATATATTATTTGGAATCACCATAGACACTCTATATGCAGTAATGATCGAGTTCTCTATGCAGGGTTGAGGTTGATTTTACAATAATATATATACTTTGAGTTGTGATCGAGTCTGAGACATGTACACGGGTCACGATACGTATTAATTAATTCGAATATTATATATTAAATTATATATGAATTATTGGACTGTTAACTGTGAATTATCGACTGTGGACTAACGACATTGGATAATTAAAATGAATTAAAATATTGATTATAACATATGAAACTAAACATTTCTTCAAAAATTGCCACTTGATTTCGTCTTAAACCTCATTTGTATCTTTACGATTACATTCTGCGTTCAAACCTTTCATGATTCTTAAAAACACCTCAATCGAGAGGATGAACCAACCGCACTTCATCTACGAAAGAAAAGATTAATGCCTATAGTTATGCACCTGAAAAACTTTCGGAAACTGAATAAACGTTTAATACATAACTGTGCTAATTCCTTAGTGTTATTATTACCCAAAATAACTTAGTAATCCCTTCCAAATTAGCAAATTTTGTCACATCTCCAACAAGTCAACTTCGACTTTTCATTTGGATTAACCTTATTATAACTTTGATATATATGCGTGCTCTTTTATTGTTACCGGGGAACCTTTCATATTTTACCATATTACCAGCAGACATACCAGCAACCTCGTTGCTTCTTGGTTAAATCTCTCTGATAAATCATTATATTTATTCACTGAAACCCTATCATATACCCATCCGCATCTTATAACGAGAACTGCCATAACAATTACCGGGAATCAGCAATCAGTACTTTGAAAACTCACAGCATATCTACATTAACAGTTATATGTATGACATTTATCTCTTAGAATTATGATCTCTCATTCTGAAATTCTGAAAAGCACTCAGTCACAAATCAATACTCTGAATGTTGAAAAAGCTGAATGAAGCAGCAGAAACTGTAGATAACCGTAAACGACCATAATCATCGAAAGTTTGATGATAAAGATTAGTATGTTGGAAAAGCTCAGAAAAGTTGGAACTGGAAAGCGGATTGAGCTAACCATAAAGGAAACCAAGGAGAAATACAAGTAACATACCCTAAATTCATAGAACCCAGATAAATCTAGATCCGTTGAAATCTTTAGAGAATATCTTGCTCCGATGTCATGTTAAAATCTTGCGGAAAATCTTTCTCCATCAACCATCGAACTTAGAAATTCCAAAATATCATCATCAATATCTTCGATATTTCTGAGGATATATTCATAAATATTCTCGTCCGAAATTATATACCTCTTCGTGCTTCCTGTGTATCATTATATTGGAAACATTCAATAGAAAATTTAGTACCAAAAAGCAGATTATGCGAAACTATGAAGAAAGCCGTGGACAAATCACAAAGAATAAGTTTGACTTCAAAGAATCCAAATGATTCAATGTCTGCTAAAGTCTATAATGAATATCTTGCTCTTTACTCTAAACCCTTGCGGACAATAGTTTCTATCATCCTCTGATCTTAGATATTCCGAGATATTATTGTATCTTTCATTATAAATATCCTCCATATTTCTGAAGATATTTTCATAACTATTCTTATCTGAAATCATTAATCTCTTCATGCTATCAGTGTTACATCATATGAAAACTGTTAGTTTCTATATTCTGTAAACTTTCGAGTTTAAAATATGAATGTTATTGAAGTAATGTTGGGAACTGATGCATGAGTTAGTATAATATAATGACACTTGATCAACGTGATTATATTACAGTAAGTCATGCTGAGTTTCTAAATGGAATATGATGATTCACAGATCATAACGTCATTATGTGCCATGTTACATAACTCTTTCATTCTGCTTAACTTCTGAAAATATCAAGAAAGTATATTCTTGATAGTTTCTATTCTTAGTGATTCTGGTAATTTAACAAGTCAAAATTGTGCTATTACAATCTCACTCTTAGAACGTTAGTTATGTTCATTCAAAACTTCATACCTACGAATCCTGGATCATTATTCGCTTGATTTAAAGTCGGGAAGAGGAAACAAAAGAATGAAGATCTGAAATAAAGATGGGAGTATAAATCACAGTAAATAAGAGAAAGCGTTAACTGTGGATGACAATGATTATATGAGACAGAAGCAGGGACTTCAAAATATAAGGAAAGATATAAAACCCAATAACAATACAGGAATTACAAACCGTGTATATCAATGTGTATAGCAATATAAAGATACGGGAGAATTAGGAATACTATCACCCCAAGGTAATAGTAAAAGTGAATAGATTCCTTCGGTGGTAGATGAAAAAGGAGAAGGATTGATATTAAAGTCAGAATTATATCCAGAATTAAAACTGGATTAAGCATATTGACTGATGAATTGGAAATATGAATTAAAGTGTAGAAAACGAGAATGGTGGAAAATAATGGAACGGAAGAAGTTCATTTACAGTGGAAATAACAAACAAAGCAATCGGGACAGATCATCGCATTTAATTAAAGAGATCCTAATTTCCATAAATCTTGAAGAAACAGATCTTATGGATTTTCAAGATTTTCATTAATCCCTTGAATTCCGGAATTCAACTCCCTACGTCAAAAGTTAAGACGCACCTTAATTTCTAAACTCAACCCTAACTCTGTTAAAAGTTAAGACGAATCTTTACTTATCCTATTTCAATCTTTTGTGATAGCTTCATTCGTACTCTTCGAATAATCAAATTGTTTTATCCACATTACTCAATGATGATAAAATTCTATTTATCAAATCATATTCATCATGAAAACATTTTTATTGTTATCCATGACCACCTCACTCAAATTTCCGGACGAAATTTCTTTTAACGGGTAGGTACTGTGATGACCCGGGCATTTTCGACCAAATTTAAACTTAATATTTATATGGTTTCGAAACGATAAGCAAAATCTGTAATGTTGAGTCTCGAAAGTTTTGAAATCTATATTCATGTAATCAATTACCCTTTGACTGTGTCCGACGATTCACGAACCATTAATTGATAATAAATACATATATATATGAATGTAAGTATATAGAGTAATTTGAATTTATAAAATATAATTTAAATATTAAAATGAAATATGTAAAATAAGTTACAAAGTAAATATGATGTAATTTAAAATGAATCTATATATAAATATGAATAATTTCTATGTATATGTACTTTATAATATATATATATATATATATATATATATATATATATATATATATATATATATATATATATATATATATATATATATATATATATATATATATATATATATATATATATATATATATATAATTTATAAATAATAATGATTCAATAGAAGTTATTACATAATATGTTATATGATTAGTAGATATTCCATAATTAATAATATAAAATACAAATTAAAATATTGTTATATTAAAATTATTACTTACATAAATATTAATATTAGTAGTAACATCAGTATTACTAATATTATTATATATGAAATCTGGTACATTTGATTTAGGATTATTATTTAATATTATTAATATTATTATAAGTATTGGTAATGTCATAAGTAGTAGTAAATTTAAAATTTTATTTATGATTAATATTAGTACTGTTATTAGATAATATTATCATTAAAAACTATTATTATTAGAATTATTAGTTACTTTTATCATTAAGATATAGCATTTCTATTATTATTGTTATTAGTATTTTTATTTAATTTGTATTAATGATATATTATCAATACAATTATCCCTATTACTATTATCATTAATATTAATTTTTTAATATTTATATACCTAATATTAGTATTAATATTATTATTAATATACATATATATTTGTTAATACAAAATATAATCAGATACATATACATATATATGTACCAGATACTGTATGTATATGTATATTAAATACTTATATAGATAAAAGAAAATGTATATATAAATACAGTGTAAAAAAAAATATAGATAAGCACGTAATTATATTTAGGAGAATCAAATCCCGTTTCACATCCCTATCACTTTATAAAATTTTGTTTTTGTATCCCAAAAATGTTACCAGTCGAATCATTCACCTATATCATTCCAAAATCTGCTAACAACTCGTCAGCTTTTTATATTTTTTTTATATTTTTTTTTGTACCTGATTATTCTTGATGTCGAGAGTTTTTACTATAAACATTCACTGATGATATTAAACAGAAAACCACTCAATCACTTCACCAGTATTATCAATTATCAATTATCAATTAATACCTCTGTGTCGATCAAATTTTAAACAGAAAATGGAAAGAACAAACCGTCGGTTCCCTGTTTCTTTTCCAATTTTCGATTAAAATGATTTTGATTTAAATCTCAAAATGTATTAACGTTGTTTTGTTAGGAATCTGTTAAACAATCTTTCTGGGAAGTTTCAATTTTCAATCTTTTATATCGAGTTCGAATTTGAGAAGTCAAAGTTAATTTTCTAAAAGTCAAAGAATCGTTCTTCGTGAAATTCGTTATTGTTTTGAAGTTTCCAGTAAAACTGATAATCGAGAAAGTTTCTAACATTGATTTTAAACATAATTTGTGTTATAATTTTCTTCTAAAACATTCAAGATTTTAATTTTGATGATTGAGTTTGGAATGTTCTTCACGAACGCAGTAGCAGCTCCTCTCTTATTTTTTTTCCTCATTTTTCTTTATACCAATATCTTTAATCAATTACTGGTGTTTTAAGTACAAATTAGTTTAAACCATGAGCTAGTTATTGTGTTGGTTAATTTGAATCTACTGTCGACTGGTTGTGTTGAAGAAGAAGAATAGGAAATAGGAAATAAAACAGATACAGGTTATAAATAAATTTGAATGGTTTAAACCAGAAAACGGGCAACAGCCCAGCTGGTTAGGAGAGGGTTCGGGTATGCGAGAGGTCGGGGGTTCGAGTCCTTGTTGTGGCAGTAATATTTTTTGGGCCAATTCCTTTGAAGGTAGTCATCTTAAAAATTCATATTATTATTATTATTATTATTATTATTATTATTATTATTATTATTATTATTATTATTATTATTATTATTATTATTATTATTATTATTAGTAACATATGTATTATCATAAATATAATCATTATTACTATTAACATGATTTTCATTAGTAATATTGTTATTATTAGGATCATTATGATAATTCTTACTAAATTTATTATTTTGTTAAAACTAACATTATTATTAGTACCAATATTATCTATATCATTATTATTAAAATAATTACATGTATGAAAATAAATGTTTTATAGATATTATTAAAGTTATAAGTATGTTTTAATCATAGTGATAAAATTTATATAAATATCCATATATAACAAGTTAGGATTTTTATTAAAATACTAATCAAATATATATAACTATATTAATAATAAACATTTTGAATATATATACACAAATTAAATATATATAATATATAAATTAAGATATAATAAATAAATTCGTTCAGTTACGAGTATATGTATTAATAAATATATGAATGATATAGGTTCATGAATCCGAGGCCAACCCTACACTTGTTCAATGTCGTCATATGTATTTTTACTACAAAATACATTATTGTGAGTTCATTTGCTCCCTTTTACTCTTTACGTTTTTGGGCTGAGAATACATGCAAATACTTTTATAACTGTTTTACGAAATAGACACAAGTAATCGAAATTACGTTCTATGGTTGAATGATCAAAACTGAATATGCCCCTTTTTATTAAGTCTGGTAATCTAAGAATTAGGGAACATACACCCTAATTGACGCGAACTCTAAATATAGATCTATCGGGCCCAACAAGCCCCATCCAAAGTACCGGATGCTTTAGTACTTCGAAATTTATATCATGTCCGAAGGAGGATCCCGGAATGATGGGGATATTCTTATATGTATATTGTGAATGTCGATTACCAGGTGTTCAATCCATATGAATGATATTTTTGTCTCTATGTATGGGACGTATGTTTATGAGAAATTGAAATATGAAATCTTGTGGTCTATTAAAATATTGAAATGATTGTTATGATAAACTAATGAACTCACCAACCTTTTGGTTGACACTTTAAAGCATGTTTATTCTCAGGTACGACAGAAATCTTCCGCTGTGCAATTGCTCATTTTAAAGATATTATTTGGAGTCATTCATGACATATTTCAAAAGACGTTGCATTCGAGTCGTTGAATTCATCAAGATTATTGTTAAGTCAATTATAGTTAGATATATTATGAAATGGTATGCCTGCCGTCAACTTTTGATATAATGAAAGATTGTTTTTTCAAAAATGAATGCAATGTTTGTAAAATGTATCATATAGAGGTCAAGTACCTCGCGATGAAATCAACTGTTGTGAATCATTTATAATCGATGTGGACTTTGTCCGGATGGATTAGGACGGGTCCTTTCACGTGTTAGTTGATAGGTACTAACCGATTATCCACTAATATTTTGTGAGATGTTGTGATAAGACAGGTATGGCTGATCAAATTCAGAACATCGATACCCCCTTGACCCCCAGACTAACAAGAGCATCCTCAGAGGAGCTTAGTGCAGAAGATGATTTACAAAAGTATAATTTTCAATTACAAAGTCAACTGAATGAAATGAGGGATAAAATACGAGAGTTGGAACAACAAAAGTCGCAAGCAGATATTACTACTATTGCTCCATTCACAACTATTCCAGGTACACCTCCAGAATATGTAACTTCGCAAAGTGCGTCTATGCCTATTAGAGGCGCATTGCCACACCGATCGCAACCACAATCTCAAATTTCACTCCAGTCTAATTATTCAAATCCAGTACATATGTTGTATCCGTATCAGATCTTTCAACAATCCTCAATTAAAACCAAGAAAAAGTGTACCTATAAACAGTTCTTAAATTGTAATCCTCCTACGTATTTGGGCAGTACTAACCCGAATAACACATTAAATTGGCTGAGAGAAGTGGATCGGGCATTTGAAGCGTGTCAATGTGAACCAGAACTCAGAGTTACTTTTGCTTGTTGGTTATTGAAGAATAAAGCTATGGTATGGTGGGATTCTGTCATTACCCATATAACAAAGGAACAATTTTGTCAAATCACTTGGGAGCAATTTTGTGAAAAAGTGTACGAACAGTATTGTACCATGTACGAGATAGGAAAGTTAAGGAGAGAGTTTATGGAATTGAAAATGACCGAACAAATGTCTGTGGATGATGCGATTGATTAATATACTGACAAACTAAGGTTTTCGCATCAATGGGTTCCAGATGAACGATCTAAAATTGATCATTTTGTGGAAATGTTATTACCGGATGATGTTATGTGAGGTGTTTACGAAATAGTTATATTTTTATTGCGAAATACTATTAAATACGAAACAATTTTACACAAGTTATTTATTTATTTATAGAGTGGATATATCTAAACCTTGTTATAACACTATAGGCAGTGTACCTAATCGTAAAGTAGTGTAGTTTTTAGTAAGTCCGGTTCGTTCCGCAGGGAGCTAGCCAAGTTTAACGCTATATTTTTAAAACTATATTTGTATAAATATATATATATATATATATATATATATATATATATATATATATATATATATATATATATATATATATATATATATATATATATATATATATATATATACACACACACACAAGTAGTATTATTATTATTATTATAAAAAGGGGGTTTTACCGTTTAATGACTGGTTTGTCGATTTTATGTCTTAAGTTGCAATTAAAACATAATGTAAAATATTAAATATACAAATGACTTAATTTAAAGCGTAAAGTAAATAACGATAATAAAAGTACGATAATTTAAAGTGCGATAAATAAAATGACAATAAATAAAATTGCGATAATTAAAAGTGCGATAAGATATAAAATAAAGGAATTATGCTTATTTAAACTTCCGTAATCATGATGTTCGACGTGATGATTTTAATTTATTACCATGGGTTAATTGTCCTTTGTCCTGGATTATTCGATATGTCCATACGGTTTTGTCCATAATTGTCCATCAGTCATAAATATAAAGTGCGAGGATCTTCGTCAAATTATCCTTATACCTGAAGTCAAATATTCCAACTAATTGGGGATTCGAACTGTAACAAGGTCTTAATACTTTGTTTAATGAATACACCAGGTTATCGACTGCGTGTAATCCAAGGTTTTACTACTTTGTTAACAATTACACCAATTACCCTTGAATGTAATCCACCCCTGTTTTAATGAGTCCATTAACTATTAATCCATCCCCATGTCTGGTCAAATGAACAATAATTTGTATTTATAAATATCCCGCCCACCGTACCCGATTAAGCATATGTGGTTATTTATAGATATGTCAAATTGTAACCTTTATATTAAATTAACGAGGTATCGTTTAGTTAATATAAAGCCCATTAATAGCCCATAGTCTAATTTCCACAAGTGTCGTTCTTTTGTCCAAACCCCAATTATGATCGAAAACCCAATTACCCAATCTTAATATTTAGCCCAACATCATGATTACTTCGGCTTAAATAAGCATAATAATAACTTAGCTACGAGACATTAATTTAAAAAGGTTGAACATAACTTACAATGAGTATTAATCGCATAGTGTTACACGGACAGAATTTCGACTTACAAACTTACAACATTCGCTACCATAACCTTATTATTATTAAACTTAAATTAAAATTATAATTAAAATATAAATATAAATATATATTTGAGAGATAGAGAGTAGATAGATATATATTGTGTATATAAAACGTCGAGCAAACTACCTTTTTATAGAACCTGGCCAGCTACAGTGAGCCATGCGATCGCATGGGTTTAAGGCTACCAGGCCATGCGATTGCATGGCAGCCATCTCCTGGTCACATTGCATTTTAAACGTGGGCTGCTCGTATTTATTTAATATATAATATAATATATATAATTTTATATAATTATATATATATTATATTATATTCTTGTGCATCGTTGACTTGTAATTTTAGGTCCATTGCGTCGCGCGTTGATAGTTGGTTCATGTCCCGGTTCCGAATTTTCGAACGTCCTTTCGTATGATTTAATATCTTGTACTTTGCGTTTCGCGGCTTGTACTCTTGTAATTTTGAGACGTTTCTCATCAATAAATTGAACCACTTGGATTATATTTTGTACTTTTTAGCTTTTTGGTCGTTTGCGTCTTCAAATCGTCGAATCTGTCTTTTGTCTTCACCTTTTATTATTTAAACGAATATCACTCGTAAATAGAACAATTGCAATTAAAAGCTTGTCTTTCTTGAAGGATAATGCTATGAAATATATGTTCGTTTTTAGCATTATCAAATATTCCCACACTTGAGCATTGCTTGTCCTCAAGCAATATAGAACTTGAATATAACTTTACTAGAATCACTTCTTTATTCTTCACACTTTGTACATCAGTGATTTTAATACGGCGGTATGAACAATGGTAGTAACGATGTGGTTTATAGTCCCACATGACTTTAAAAATTTAGATCCTTTAGGAAATTGGATCTTTATGAAAACATTTCATCTTTTGAAAATTCAATCTAGCTTTTACCCTAGATAAGTTTTCCGGAATAACCCTTCACCGGTGTTTGCAAAATATTTTTGTGGGTTTCAGATTTGAAAATTTTAGCTCAAAACTTGCGGTTTTGTGTCACCCACTTGCTAACCTTGTATTAGGAAAGCAACACGTCCAGAATACTTGCTCCGTATATTACCTTTCGGTAAACTACCGTCCGGTTGTAAAGGAAAGCGTTAAACAAGCAACTGTTAAGGCAATGTCCAGTGACATGCTTTTGATTATGGTCTATATCGTGTCGAATGTAATTACTATCCTTTGTAGGAGCAATAGTAAAGATCACCCTATAGTTTTTCGGTCTGGCACAAGGTCCTGTCTTTGACCATGCTATGCAACCACCGTTCTTAAGGTTGACACCTGATTTGGTTCAGGTGACCTAATGAATTCTAGGTGAATTCCTAGGATTTTACGTTCAATGGTAATGAACGCATTGAAAATAGGGTTTTCAAAAAACAAATCGGTTTGTAATTTGATCAAAATATTTTCTCGTTCAAGCTCGAGTTTAGATATCATCGAATTCCATGAGTTGTAATTCTCAATCTTTAAGGTCAATCTCAAGGATTGAGTAATATCAGTCTTAAAAGCTGATTTTTGATCTTTAAGGAGATTATCCTTTCTGGGAATCTGATTCATTAATCTTATAAGCTAATTTGCACGGTGCCCCCCCATTGTACGAGACAGATCCTCTCATGGTTAGGATAAGTCTGATCACTTGGCGACCCTGTTTGATGCTGAGGTCCGTGGATTTTCAGCTGATTTTCGAGAAAACTTTTCAAGGTTTTTCGTAGACTCTACAACTGGTCTAGACGACAACTTCCTGGCCTAAATTAAGAAGCGCGTGTCTTTTTCTCGAAAGACTTACTTCCTTTTAAATTCTATTTATATTACAATAAACTGGGTAAAACTGATTAATATCGTCCAAAACAAAATTATCTTTAATTATTTGTACAAAAATATGTGATATATATTCTAAATAACTTGGTAAATTTTTCCCACACTTGGTTTTTATTTTCCTTTCTTTGCCTTTTTATTCTCCTCTATTCCATTTTAAATGAATTCAAGCGTTTTGGGTTGTTTCTCAATTTATGTCCTTTTCGAGATAACAATAATTTCGGTGTAAACACCTAGTTTTATCGTTCATAAATATGTATAAACATGATTTTGAGTTCATTTATTTAAAAAATTTTAAAAATTTTACTAGAATTGGGTAGTCAGTATATAAGACTAGTGCTGTTATTTATTATTAGAGAGCACTAGATTCTAATACAACTACTGCGTTACTAGTATTTTTAATGGTAACCAAGTGTTTAAATTAAAATTTTAAAACCCGAAAGAATTTAACCCCTTCCCACACTTAAGATCTTGCAATGCCCTCATTTGCAAGAAATCAGTAACAATTTAAATTATTGAGGGTGATTAGCGTAAAAAGATGATTAAAATATTACCAAAGTTTCCAAACATATTGTTGTATGCTTTGAATGATAAATGATGCACTTCATTTGTTCATTCCGTCTGTTGTTATCTCACACTTGTTTTTCGTTTTGTCGTCAAAATTAATAGCTTTTGCTGAACTTAAAGCCAGTCTTTGAAAATGCGCTGTTTTACCCTGTTGTGTACATGAGATAAAATACATACAATACAAATATAAATATGCATGGTAATTTGAAATGGGACTTAATATCCCACTTTCAAATTACAAAAATGAAATATTAGAACAAAATAATAAAAATATTAAACATTACATTAAAGTATCAAAATGTTAAATGTTTAGCATAAATAGATAAAAATAATAAAAGAGAAGACATCACCAATGGAACACTATTGATTTGGATAAGGGTTCCAGTTCATATCATCGTTCGGGTTCCATGGTTGGTGATAGGTGTTCTGGTAGGCTTGATTGGGGTCGTACAGGTCATATGGTGGTCGCATGTCGGGCTGATGTTGTAATGCCCCGTACAAAACCTTCGTGTACGAATCATCAACAACAGGATCATTACAAGGTTAAGTACTACATGCTGTAATAAAAGAAGTTGCATTCACGATAAAAGATGACGTCATAACCGACGTCAATTGTTTTACGCCAACAGTATGCTTCTACGAATAGCAAGCATGAATAAATGTATGTGACCCTTAGGTCGTTACAAAACATAGTTTCAAATGTATTAAAGTTTGAATGCAAGATAAACAGTTCATGCGGTGATAATCACTAGAGCAGCGGGTGTCTACGGCAAGACTAGTACACAGCGGAAGCAACCTTAAGCACATGAGAAAAACATGCTTAAAAACGTCAACACAAAGGTTGGTGAGATATAGTTTAAGTATAACAGTATGTAAGGTAGGCCACGAGATTTCAGTGCTACAAAGAGCGTTTCAAAACAGTATGATAAAGTATATGTTAACCGTGGGCACTTGGAAACTAACTTAACGTTTATACCCCCTGAAAGTACACTTGGCAAGTGCGTATATTTACGAAGTATTAAAAACTCGTTAAATGCTAGCGCGACTAGCCCGAGTGGGGATGTCAAACCCTATCGATCCATATCTAAGATTCGCGTTCACGGTTCAAAAACCAATGATTAAACGTTACCGAGCTAAAGGGAATGTTTATGCCATTGTATAACCCACACATATATAAGTTTAAGTACTCATGCCTAGTATGTAAAACGTAAAATGCGCATGTATTCTCAGTTCCCAAAATAGTTAAAGTAAAAAGGGAATGCTATAACTCACAATAATAAAGTAGCGGTAAAGTATGACTCGGAAAGTAAGCAAGTAATGAAGGTTGTCCAAATGGGTCCTCAACCTAAGTCAAATAGTACTAAGTCAGTAAATCATCCGAATAGTTTTAAAAGTATGTAAATAAGGTCTTAAGGGTCATCATCATTCATCATCAAACAAAAGGTGTAAAGTAAGTTTCGTTCATGAAAGTAGTTTAAAACAAAGGCTGAGTTCGGTCAGTCACCACGGCCTCAATACCTACTGAAATAAGGTGAGACCAGTGGACATGGCTCCGTATATGAGTCCTTTATTTGTGGTAAAAATTAAAGAAGCAAACTCGTCTTCGTTTGACCGTGGCGATGGTCTAAGTGCGAGTAGGTCAGAATTTTCAGCACAACGTTAAATGGACATAGTGACGATCGGAGGGCCATAAATCCTAAACCGTAACTCGGATTAAGACGAGTCCTAAATGAAAAGTTATCTACTCGAACAGAGATATCTGAAAATCATAATTAAAGTAGCCCAGGTCGTATAGGTCAGACACAGAAACAGTAGAACATTAGGGTCAGTAGGTTCTGGTGGTTCTTGGTGCTCGATGCTTATCATGGTTCTCATCCTTGATGCATATAGCTTCAAGTGTACAACTCGTTGATGTGTTTGCATCATTTTCACAAAGGTTTGACCATCATAACCCAAGTGTAAGTCTAAGACATGAAGCACAACTCACTTAAGTGTTGCAAGTGTTTTGATGAACCAAAGTTACATCAAAGTCTTTAGATCTAACACATACATGAACTTTAAAACTAATAATAAGTTACAAACTTGAAAGTGAACTTATGAAATCAAGATCTTAAGTTGTAGAACATAGTTCTTAGTTAGATCTTGAAGATCCTAGACTCAAAAGTCTAGATCTAACATAAGTGTACAACGTTATAATTAAAGAAATCTTACTTACATGTTTTTGAACTTTTAAAGTTAACTTTTGTTCAAGATAAATGAGATCAGAGTTAACTAGTAACACTTGACCAATTTTAACCAACAAATATGAATTTAAAGTGCATAATATAAAGAAATAAACTAAGTAAACAAGTAGTTAGTTCAAGGTTGTTCATACTTTAAAGATTCAAGCCTAAATCTTGATCTTTAGAAAGTAAACTTTAAAGTTTACTTCATGAACTTCAAGTATGATTTACAACCATGAACTTACAATCTTTTGAAACAACATATGTAGAACATAAACTAGTAAGTTTAGTTCTTGTGTGTTCTTGAAATTACAAGATAAAATGAAGAATGAAACTAGTAAGTTTGATTCTTGAAATTAGTGAAGAACAACAACATCAACAACTAGTAAGTAATTAAACAATAAAGAACAAGTAACAAAGTAGCAACAATGAACAAGTAAACAACAACAAATGATGATGAATGTGTGTGCATATGGTTCAGTTTTTAGGGAGAAAAGAAGAGAAAAAGAAGCTTTGTTCTTACAAGTTTAGAGAGAAAAGAGAGAAATGTTGAAAGCTAGTATGTGTGTGTTTTGAAATGAGAGAATACAAGTGATGAAGTAATACAAAAATGAACCAAAAAATCTCCTTCCAAGGCCTTCTAGGCCGACGGTCAAGGCAAGGAGGAGGGGAAGGGGAGTGACCACAAGGTTATCTCATGTAAAGCCTTAAAAAGTTGGTTAATTGAGGTGTTTACATGGGAAGAACAAGTAACAAGATTCTATTTGAAATTAAACCATCTAGTTACAACCTAAATGATACTTACATGTGATGATGGGCTAAATAAGTCCATATGAGAAGTAGGGTGGGCTAATTAAGTCCATCAAAGTGAGCCCAAGTCCAAATAAGTGATAATTCAAGTAAAAGTCCACTAACACTAGTAAAGGCCCAAGTAATCAACTAATAACCTTAGTTAATAAAAATGATTAATAAAACTTAATCATGAATGTAAATAATACTTGAAAATAATATTCGTGTAATGTACGTGTGTCACAAAGACGTTTCGGGTATTAAAAGTCAAGTACGGGCAATCATGGCAACATGTAAATGTAATAACATACATTCGTTTAATCACAAGTATTAATAATAATAATTATTAATAAATAAACATTAGAAAATCCAGGGTCGTTACAGATGTGGTAGATAGTAAGCAGGTCGAGTCGGGATGTAGTTATTTGGTACCTGATATGATAGCTGACTCATGATTTGGTGCTGATGAACTTGCCAGCTATCGTGTTGGCGTCGCCTGGAAGTCCCATACTCATTCGCGACTTGCCACTGCTCATACCGACGATGCCTAGCCTCGTTAGTCATTTCTACCTCATCTATACACTGGAAAACGTCAGTAAAACTATCCCTAATGACATCCCTGATGTCAACTGCTTCCTCCATCTCCTCATCTGAACCTCTCTCTACCTGTGGATGGTTGCCCCGATATGGCATTGCCTGATTGCATCTCCTAGTCAATACCTTTTCACCTTGATAAACTTGCAAACCTAAAGTCTCGTCATGTTCCCTACATACCATCATCGGACCCCCTTGATCCCTATCTACACCTAAATACTCTCCAATGAGAGTAACAAAAATGCCTCCTCCTATTATTCCCCCTTCCTGTATTCCTTCCACCATTTTGGACAGATAAAAACCATCACAGTAGGGGATATTAAGAAAGCTTCTAGTGTCTCGAATGCACTTAAGGTAAAATAAATCGTGTATGGTCATTTTCTCCTTGTTGTTACCTCTTTGTGTAATCGAGTTTGCTAAGAATCTATGTATTATACGAAGCTCGGCTTTATTAATATCTAAATAGGAGTGTCTTCCTCCCCGCGTAAACACATTAAAATTTGACATACGCCTTCAGATGGCGTTGGCTTCAAAATTTCTATCTACCCTCTCACCATGATAAATCAAATTTGTACAATCAGGTGATAGTAATTCAGCAAGAATGTAAATCTGTAAAGCACTGGCCATGTCTAGCATGGACATCCTGTACATCCTACGGCCAAGTAAAAATCTAAGAAAACTCTTATCGTCTAACCTATCTACATCCTTATTAAAAGCTATAGTACTCATTAGCTCAACACACCACTCTTTATATACAGGCCTACGAGTGGTAAATAAACGTTCTCAATTGGAAAAAGAAGAGTTGTCATACCTTTGGATTAGATGCTGCCTAACTGGGTTAGCTAGGTGGACCCTTTCCAAAGGCTCCCAATCTATTACCCTTGGTACTTCTACATTTTTGGTCCAAAGCTTAAATTTGTTACTTTGGTACGTCGGGTAATCTCTCCAACTTCTATCAAATCTTAAATTGGGATGCAACTGTTCTTCATGAATTGTTGGGTGTTCTATTATATGGTGAATGGGAAATACTACGTAGGTAATAAAAAATTGTGGTTCTGGTTCATAGTATGGTACGTGTTGATCATAATGTTGTTGTTATTCAGGTTGTTGTTCCGGTTCGTGATATTGCATATCTGGCTGTGGTTCGGGATCAGGTTGCCTAGACGATGATGCACCGTCCGTATCTATATTTCTCTGCAAAACACATTAAACACAAAATTTGTGCATCCAAATATGCATTAATGTTAGCAAAATAACAAATTAAAACAATTACAATAACATGTTTAATCCATATTAAACTTATACTCATTTTCATATTTTTATCAATTCTACACATTTTCAAATAATCATATATGAAAATGTTTACAAAGTTCATAAGCTTTTATCTCAAATAACATGTCAAAATAATCAATACTAGCAATTAAACAAGTTTTAAATGACATTTATATCAAATTAATCAAGTTCATGAATTTTAGACTTAAAAAGTCTACTTTAATTCTCAAAAATCATGTTTAGGATCAAAGCTTGGATCATTTAGCTACCTAAACATGTTACATTACTTAATTTAGCAATAATTCATGACAAAAATCGGCCATAATCTGTTTATATCAAAAAGCCCCAAATTGCTCAAGAACACAAACCCTAGATTTCTAAAAATTTTGAAGTTTTTGGCTTCAAATCATGTTAAATAGCATCAATGTAGGTTATACATGCATAATATACTAATAATTTAACTCTAATTACACTAGAAATTAACAAAATCAAATTAGGTAAAAATTAGCTCAAGAACACTAAAATTCGAATTTTAAGAGTTTTATGGGTGAAATCTTTACCTTTCTGCTTTCCCATCTGAGAAAAGACATGATTATAGCGGATTATAGCAAGAAATTTGGTTGAATTTGGTGAAAAATTGATGATTTTATGGGTGTTTGTGTGTATGTGTTCGTAGATGTGTGTGTGTGAAAGTGGAACAGAGAGCAGCTCGCTGGGATTTTTGTAATCTGCCCAGCTTTTCCTTGCCATGCGACCGCATGACTTTGAAGGCCAAACCCCATGCGATCGCATGGGGTCCTGACTTTTTTTTTTTAAACCTTTGACTAATAAAACAAAAAATTAAATTAATTAAAATTTTGTTTCTTTTAAGAATGAGGGCGTTTCGGTACGTCGACCTAGTTCGTCTCTTGAAAAAATTTTAAAATTTGTCATTTTAAAGCGCTGTTTTAAAAGCAAAGATTTTTTTTGGATTTTTTATGTTTTTGGCATACTTTAAGTCAATAAAATTAAAACAATGATAACAAAATTTCTCGTCCCGCCCTTGGGTAAAGCAATTTCGGTTCAACGACCTAGTCTTCAACTCAAGACGAATTTTATAAATCAATTTTTAACTTGATGAAGTAAAGTACATTTTTGTTTTTAAATTCACACCAAACTTAAATTTAAAATGCATAAAATTTTATATAAATATTATTAATATTTATATACATTAATTTTACAAACTTTCATTTAAAATATTATAATTATATAATAGTTTTAAAAATTTACAATAATAATTTAATATTTATATATTAATTTTAAAAACAAGGTAAAAATAAAAATTAAAAATCTCTTTGGTCTCTTATCCCACTTTAATCAATCAAATATTATTAAAAATATACGCCCCTCTTTTGGGTAAAGTAATTTCGACTATTTTACCTAGTTTTACTCCTGACGAATTTCTGAAATATTTTAAATTGATTGATTAAAGATATTTATACCTTACGAATAAACGGTAAATTTTGCAGTGATGTAATAAATTTTTGTATGATATCAATAATTTCAGTTTCGCATACCTAATTTTATTGAATATCAATTTAATACTTTATAGAGAACGATTCAGCGTTTATTATCAAAAGGTTAAAAGCAATAAATAAAAATAAATAAAAACTGTACATACTTACCTGTGAGATAGAATTCTCAGAGACCTGCTTTAGTTGACTCATAGGAGAGTCGTGTGATTTGGTTTTCCATAGCTACATAAGCGTAACCTTGATTTTTCAATAACTTTTCTTCTAAACATATGAAAGGTCCTTCTCTGCATAGAGTAACAAATTCGGTATTTGAATATGTTTGATTGTTCGAACATTTACCTTCGTGTGACCATTTTCCGCATTTACGACATCTTTCAAGGTGTCGTGCTCTTCTTTTTGTTGCGGATTTTGATTTTCCTTTACCAAAATGTGTCTTATGATGATTGTTCCTGAGTTCTTTTCTCACTTCGTCCATTTTGCCTCTTATGAATAATACCAGTTCACTCGGAAAAGTGTTATTATTACGTTTAGTAATCATAGCGTGTAGTAGTAGACCATGGTTCAGATCAAAGGAATTCTTCATCTCGTAAAACCTAAAAAAAATAAAAATTCATAATGGAGGGAGAAGACTAGTTCTTTAGGGTCTGCTAGGGAAAGACCATTCGGATTCCATTCTCGAGAACTACACGAAAACAGAAAATCTAACTCTAATAGAAATATATATTATCCTTAAAAAGACTTGATTCTCCCCACACTTAGTTAGCTGTGGTGTCGAAATTATGATTAACTTCATTGTCAACTTCCATCGGACCATGTATGTAATGTTTAACTCTGTGACCATTAACCTTAAATTCAATCTCATTTGAATTTATTAACTCTATTGTTCCGTATGGAAAAACTCTTTTCACTATGAATGGTCCAGACCATCTAGATTTCAATTTTCCAGGAAATATCTTGAATCTTGATTTGAAAAGAAGAACTTTGTCTCCTTCTTTAAATTCTTTTGAACTTCTAATTCTTTTATCATGCCATTTCTTCGTTCTTTCCTTATAGATTAACGAATTTTCATATGCTTCATGTCTCAATTCATATAATTCGTTTAATTGACTTAACCGTAGACGTCCAGCTTCATGTAAATCAAGATTACATGTCTTCAAAGCCCAAAATGCTTTATGCTCAATTTCTACTGGAAGATGACATGCTTTTCCGTAAACGAGTTTAAAAGGTGTAGTTCCAATTGAAGTTTTGTAGGCTGTTCGAAAAGCCTAGAGTGCATCCTTCAATTTCATGGACCATTCCTTCGGATTTGATCCTACGGTTTTCTCTAGAATACGTTTTAATGCTCGGTTGATATTTTCAACTTGTCCACTTGTTTGTGGATGATAAGCGGTTGAGATTTTATGAGTTACTCCATATCTTTTGAGAACTTTCTCAAGTTGATTATTACAAAAATGAGTACCCCGATCACTTATTAAAGCTTTCGGTGTTCCAAACCTTGCAAAAAGACGTTTTAAAAAATTGACTACAACTCGTGCATCGTTAGTTGGGAGAGCTTATGCTTCCGCCCATTTAGATACGTAATCAATGGCAACGAGAATGTAGAGATTATTATGAGATTTTTGAAATGGACCCATAAAGTCAATACCCCAAACGTCAAATACTTTACATACTTGAATGATATTTTGTGGCATTTCATCACGTTGACTTATTTTTCCGGCCCTTTGACATGCATCACAGGATTTACAAAGAAGGTGCGCGTCTTTGAAAATTGTATGCCAATAGAATCCAGCGTCGTAAAATTTTCTTGCTGTGAGTTGAGGCCCATAATGCCCTCCTGTTGGTCCTGTGTGACAATGGTTTAAGATTTGACTAGCTTCATCTCTGAATACGCATCGGCGTATTATTCCATCGGGAGAACTTTTGAATAAATGTAGATCTTCCCAAAAATAGTGTTTTATATCACTAAAGAATATCTTTCGTTTTTGGTACGACAACCCGTTTTTCAAGGAATCCACATACTAAGTAGTTTGCATAGTCTGCAAACCATAGAATTTCATTATAATTGATTCTCAATAGATATTCATCAGGAAAGTTATCTTGTATGGCCGATTCATTTAGAAATTCTAATTCGGGATTTTCAAGACGAGAAAGATGATCAGCGGCGAGATTTTCTGCTCCCTTTTATCTCGGATTTCAATATCAAACTCTTGTAAGAGTAAGATCCAACGGATTAATCGTGGTTTGGTATCTTGTTTTGAAAATAGGTATCTAATAGCAGAATGGTCGGTATAGACCACCGTTTTTGCTAGAATGAGATACGAACGAAATTTGTCAAAAGCAAAGACAATAGCAAGGAGTTCTTTTTTAGTAGTTATGTAATTCGTTTGTGCTCCTTGTAACGTCTTACTAGCATAATAAATAGGTTGAAATCGTTTTTCAATCCTTTGTCCTAAAACGGCTCCCATTGCAAAATCACTTGCATCGCACATGAGTTCAAATGGTAGATTCCAATTTGAAGTTATCATGATCGGCGCATTAATGAGTTTTTCTTTAAGAATATTAAAAGATTTGATGCATTCATCTGAAAAGATGAATGGAGCATCCTTTTCTAGGAGTTTATTCATAGGAGTGGCAATTTTAGAAAAGTCTTTTATGAAACGTCGGTAAAAACCGGCATGCCCTAGAAAACTCCTAACTCCTCTAACATTGGTGAGATGTAGAAGTTTAGCAATTACATCTACTTTAGCTCTATCCACTTCAATTCCTTCCTTTGAAATTTTGTGACCAAGAACGATGCCTTCTTTAACCATGAAATGGCATTTCTCCCAATTAAGAACTAGATTTGATTGTTCGCATCTAATAAGCATTCGTTCAAGATTAACTAGACATGTTTCAAAAGTATCACCGAAGACTGAAAAGTCATCCATGAAAACTTCCATGCATTTTTCTATCATGTCGTGAAAAATCGCCATCATGCACCTTTAAAAGGTTGCATGGGCGTTGCAAAGTCCAAATGGCATGCATTTGTAAGCAAAAGTACCATAAGGGCACATGAATGTGGTTTTTTCTTGGTCCTCGGGTGCTATTGGAATTTGAAAATATCTGGAAAAACCGTCAAGAAAACAATAGTAACTGTTTCCGGCTAATCTTTCCAACATTTGATCAATGAATGGTAAGGGAAAGTGATCTTCCATGCAATAGCTGATTTATGAGTTTTGAGCACAGAAATGAGTTGAGATTTTTCATTTTCCGTAAGAGAAGACGATATTATTACAGGTAATTCAGATTCACCATGTAAATAAGTGTATTCCAAATGGTTTGGAAGTGGCTTTAACTCTAATGTCGGTGGTTCTTCTATCGATGATTTGTATTGATATCTGTCTTCTTCTTTTAGCATTTGAAGTTCTTCTGTTGTTGGTTCGTATTCATTAGCCATAAGTGTAGCTAACATTTTAGCTTCATCAATTGATTCAGTTCCTTCTCCTAAAGAACATTCTCCTATTCCTTGTAATTCTGGAAATTCTTCTAACAATTCTGCCTGTGAATCTATAGTTTGAATATAATAACATGTATCATCTGCAGATTGCGATTGTTGCATGGCTCTATCAACAGAAAAGGTAACACTCTCGTCCTCTATACTTAGGGTCAATTTCTTACCGAACACATCTATTATTGCTTTAGCCGTGTTTAAGAATTGTCTTCCTAATATAAGAGGAACTCGAGAATCTTCTTCCATCCAGAATAACAAAATCTACTGGAAATACTAAAGTTCCAACTTTAACTAACATGTTCTCCATTATCCCTCTAGGATATTTTACTAATCAATCGGCTAGTTGTATGCTTATTCGTGTTGGTTTCAATTCTCCAATGTCTAGTTTAGCGTATAATGAATATGACATTAAATTTATACTAGCACCTAAGTCTACCAATGCTTCTATTGAACTAAGACTACCCAGAAAACATGGAATTGTGAAACTTCCTGGATCTGAAAGTTTTTCTGGTAGCTTATTCAACAGCACTGCAGAACAATTAACATTCATTGTAACAGCCGAAAGTTCTTCCATTTTCTTTCTATTTGTGATTAGATCTTTCAAGAATTTAGCATATCTTGGCATTCCTGAAATCACATCAATGAAAAGAAGATTGACATTTATTTGTTTAAACATATCCAGGAATTTGGATTGCTCGGCTTCAAGTCTTTCTTTTCTCATTTTACTCGGGTAAGGAAGTGGTGGTTGGTATGGTTTAACATAAGGTTTAGCCTGTATTGATCACAACTCAAACTGATCACAACTCAAACTGTATTTACCCAGTGTATACGTATCTCAGTATTGATCACAACTCAAACTATATATATTTTGGAATCAACCTCAACCCTGTATAGCTAACTCCAACATTCACATATAGAGTGTCTATGGTTGTTCTGAAATATATATAGATGTGTCAACATGATAGGTCGAAACATTGTATACGTGTCTATGGTATCTCAAGATTACATAATATATAATACAAGTTGATTAAGTTATGGTTGGAATAGATTTGTTACAAATTTTCACGTAGCTAAAATGAGAAAAATTATCCAATCTTGTTTTACCCATAACTTCTTCATTTTAAATCCGTTTTGAGTGAATCAAATTGCTATGGTTTCATATTGAACTCTATTTTATGAATCTAAACAGAAAAAGTATAGGTTTATTGTCGGAAAAATAAGTTACAAGTCATTTTTGTAAAGGTGGTCATTTCAGTCGAAAGAACGACGTCTAGATGACCATTTTAGAAAACATACTTCCACTTTGAGTTTAACCATAATTTTTGGATATAGTTTCATGTTCATAATAAAAATCATTTTCTCAGAATAACAACATTTAAATCAAAGTTTATCATAGTTTTTAATTAACTAACCCAAAACAGCCCGCGGTGTTACTACGACGGCGTAAATCCGGTTTTACGGTGTTTTTCGTGTCTCCAGGTTTTAAATCATTAAATTAACATATCATATAGATATAAAACATGTGTTTAGTTGATTTTAAAAGTCAAGTTAGAAGGATTAACTTTTGTTTGCGAACAAGTTTAGAATTAACTAAACTATGTTCTAGTGATTACAAGTTTAAACCTTCGAATAAGATAGCTTTATATGTATGAATTGAATGATGTTATGAACATCATTACTACCTTAAGTTCATTGGATAAACCTACTGGAAAAGTGAAAAATGGATCTAGCTTCAACGGATCCTTGGATGGCTCGAAGTTCTTGAAGCAGAATCATGACACGAAAACAAGTTCAAGTAAGATCATCACTTGAAATAAGATTGTTATAGTTATAGAAATTGAACCAAATTTTGAATATGATTATTACATTGTATTAGAATGATAACCTACTGTAAGAAACAAAGATTTCTTGAGGTTGGATGATCACCTTACAAGATTGGAAGTGAGCTAGCAAACTTGAAAGTATTCTTGATTTTATGTAACTAGAACTTGTAGAATATATGAAGAACACTTAGAACTTGAAGATAGAACTTGAGAGAGATCAATTAGATGAAGAAAATTGAAGAATGAAAGTGTTTGTAGGTGTTTTTGGTTGTTGGTGTATGGATTAGATATAAAGGATATGTAATTTTGTTTTCATGTAAATAAGTCATGAATGATTACTCATATTTTTGTAATTTTATGAGATATTTCATGCTAGTTGCCAAATGATGGTTCCCACATGTGTTAGGTGACTCACATGGGCTTCTAAAAGCTGATCATTGGAGTGTATATACCAATAGTACATACATCTAAAAGCTGTGTATTGTACGAGTACGAATACGGGTGCATACGAGTAGAATTGTTGATGAAACTGAACGAGGATGTAATTGTAAGCATTTTTGTTAAGTAGAAGTATTTTGATAAGTGTATTGAAGTCTTTCAAAAGTTTATAAATACATATTAAAACACTACATGTATATACATTTTAACTGAGTCGTTAAGTCATCGTTAGTCGTTACATGTAAGTGTTGTTTTGAAACCTTTAGGTTAACGATCTTGTTAAATGTTGTTAACCCAATGTTTATAATATCAAATGAGATTTTAAATTATTATATTATCATGATATTATCATGTATGAATATCTCTTAATATGATATATATACATTAAATGTCTTTACAACGATAATCGTTAGATATATGTCTCGTTTAAAAATCATTAAGTTAGTAGTCTTGTTTTTACATATGTAGTTCATTGTTAATATACTTAATGATATGTTTACTTATCATAGTATCATGTTAACTATATATATATCCATATATATGTCATCATATAGTTTTTACAAGTTTAAACGTTCGTGAATCACCGGTCAACTTGGGTGGTCAATTGTCTATATGAAACCTATTTCAATTAATCAAGTCTTAACAAGTTTGATTGCTTAACATGTTGGAAACATTTAATCATGTAAATATCAATCTCAATTAATATATATAAACATGGAAAAGTTCGGGTCACTACAGTACCTACCCGTTAAATAAATTTCGTCCCGAAATTTTAAACAGTTGAAGGTGTTGACGAATCTTCTAGAAATAGATGCGGGTATTTCTTCTTCATCTGATCTTCATGCTCCCAGGTGAACTCGGGTCCTCTACGAGCATTCCATCGAACCTTAACAATTGGTATCTTGTTTTGCTTAAGTCTTTTAACCTCACGATCCATTATTTCGACGGGTTCTTCGATGAATTGAAGTTTTTCGTTGATTTGGATTTCATCTAACGGAATAGTGAGATCTTCTTTAGCAAAACATTTCTTCAAATTCGAGACGTGAAAAGTGTTATGTACAGCCGCGAGTTGTTGAGGTAACTCAAGTCGGTAAGCTACTGGTCCGACACGATCAATAATCTTGAATGGTCCAATATACCTTGGATTTAATTTCCCTCGTTTACCAAATCGAACAACGCCTTTCCAAGGTGCAACTTTAAGCATGACCATCTCTCCAATTTCAAATTCTATATCTTTTCTTTTAATGTCAGCGTAGCTCTTTTGTCGACTTTGGGCGGTTTTCAACCGTTGTTGAATTTGGATGATCTTCTCGGTAGTTTCTTGTATAATCTCCGGACCCGTAATCTGTCTATCCCCCACTTCACTCCAACAAATCGGAGACCTGCACTTTCTACCATAAAGTGCTTCAAACGGCACCATCTCAATGCTTGAATGGTAGCTGTTGTTGTAGGAAAATTCTGTTAAAGGTAGATGTCGATCCCAACTGTTTCCGAAATCAATAACACATGCTCGTAGCATGTCTTCAAGCGTTTGTATCATCCTTTCACTCTGCCCATTAGTTTGTGGATGATAGGCAGTACTCATGTCTAGACGAGTTCCTAATGCTTGCTGTAATGTCTGCCAGAATCTTGAAATAAATCTACCATCCCTATCAGAGATAATAGAGATTGGTATTCCATGTCTGGAGACGACTTCCTTCAAATACAGTCGTGCTAACTTCTCCATCTTGTCATCTTCTCTTATTGGCAGGAAGTGTACTGATTTGGTGAGACGATCAACTATTACCCAAATAGTATCAAAACCACTTGCAGTCCTTGGCAATTTAGTGATGAAATCCATGGTAATGTTTTCCCATTTCCATTCCGGGATTTCGGGTTGTTGAAGTAGACCTGATGGTTTCTGATGCTCAGCTTTGACCTTAGAACACGTCAAACATTCTCCTACATATTTAGCAACATCGGCTTTCATTCCCGGCCACCAAAAATGTTTCTTGAGATCCTTGTACATCTTCCCCGTTCCAGGATGTATTGAGTATCTGGTTTTATGAGCTTCTCTAAGTACCATTTCTCTCATATCTCCAAATTTTGGTACCCAAATCCTTTCAGCCCTATACCGGGTTCCGTCTTCCCGAATATTAAGATGCTTCTCCGATCCCTTGGGTATTTCATCCTTTAAATTTCCCTCTTTTAAAACTCCTTGTTGCGCCTCCTTTATTTGAGTAGTAAGGTTATTATGAATCATTATATTCATAGATTTTACTCGAATGGGTTCTCTGTCCTTCCTGCTCAAGGGATTGGCTACCACATTTGCCTTCCCCGGGTGGTAACGAATCTCAAAGTCGTAATCATTCAACAATTCAATCCACCTACGCTGCCTCATATTCAGTTGTTTCTGATTAAATATGTGTTGAAGACTTTTGTGGTCGGTATATATAATACTTTTGACCCCATATAAGTAGTGCCTCCAAGTCTTTAATGCAAAAACAACCGCGCCTAATTCCAAATCATGCGTCGTATAATTTTGTTCGTGAATCTTCAATTGTCTAGACGCATAAGCAATCACCTTCGTTCATTGCATTAATACACAACCGAGACCTTGCTTTGATGCATCACAATAAATCACAAAATCATCATTCCCTTCAGGCAATGACAATATAGGTGTCGTATTTAGCTTTTTCTTCAATAACTGAAACGCTTTCTCTTGTTCATCATTCCATTCAAATTTCTTCCCTTTATGCGTTAATGCAGTCAAGGGTTTTGCTATTCTGGAAAAGTCTTGGATGAACCTTCTGTAGTAACCAGCTAGTCCTAAAAACTGGCGTATGTGTTTCGGAGTTTTCGGGGTTTCCCACTTTTCAACAGTTTCTATCTTTGCCGGATCCACCTTAATACCTTCTTTGTTCACTATGTGACCGAGGAATTGAACTTCTTCCAACCAAAATGCACACTTTGAAAACTTAGCGTACAATTCTTCCTTCCTCAATACTTCTAACACCTTTCTCAAATGTTCACCGTGTTCTTGGTCATTCTTTGAGTAAATAAGTATGTCATCAATGAAAACAATGACAAACTTGTCAAGGTATGATCCACACACTCGGTTCATAAGGTCCATGAACACAGCTGGTGCATTAGTTAAACCAAACGGCATGACCATAAACTCGTAATGACCGTAACGTGTTCTGAAAGCAGTCTTTGGAATATCATCTTCTTTCACCCGCATTTGATGATACCCGGAACGTAAGTCAATCTTTGAATAAACAGACGAGCCTTGTAGTTGATCAAATAAGTCGTCGATTCTCGGTAGTGGGTAGCGGTTCTTGATGGTAAGTTTGTTCAACTCTCGGTAGTCGATACACAACCTGAATGTACCATCTTTCTTCTTGACAAACAAAACAGGAGCTCCCCACGGTGATGTGCTTGGTCGAATGAAACCACGCTCTAAAAGTTCTTGTAATTGGCTTTGCAGTTCTTTCATCTCGCTGGGTGCGAGTCTGTAAGGAGCACGAGCTATTGGTGCAGCTCCTGGTACAAGATCTATTTGAAATTCAACGGATCGATGTGGGGGTAATCCCGGTAATTCTTTCGAAAATACATCGGGAAATTCTTTTGCGATGGGAACATCATTGATGCTCTTTTCTTCAGTTTGTACTTTCTCGACGTGTGCTAGAACAGCATAGCAACCTTTTCTTATTAGTTTTTGTGCCTTCAAATAACTAATAAGATGCAGCTTCGTGTTGCCCTTTTCTCCGTACACCATTAAGGGTTTTCCTTTTTCTCGTATAATGCGAATTGCATTTTTGTAACAAAGGATCTCTGCTTTCACTTCTTTCAACCAGTCCATACCGATTATCACATCAAAACTCCCTAACTCTACTGGTATCAAGTCAATCTTAAATGTTTCGCTAACCAGTTTAATTTCTCGATTCCGACATATATTATCTGCTGAAATTAATTTACCATTTGCTAATTCGAGTAAAAATTTACTATCCAAAGGCGTCAATGGACAACTTAATTTAGCACAAAAATCTTTACTCATATAGCTTCTATCCGCACCCGAATCAAATAAAACGTAAGCAGATTTATTGTCAATAAGAAACGTACCCGTAACAAGCTCCGGGTCTTCCTGTGCCTCTGCCGCATTAATATTGAAAACTCTTCCGTGGCCTTGTCCATTCGTGTTCTCCTGGTTCGGGCAATTTCTAATAATGTGGCCCGGTTTTCCACATTTATAACAAACTACATTGGCATAACTTGCTCCGACACTACTTGCTCCACCATTACTCGTTCCGACACCATTTGTTCCTTTCGTTCTATTAACCCCTGGTCCGTAGACCTCACACTTCACCGCGCTATGACCATTTCTTTTACACTTATTGCAAAATTTGGTGCAGAACCCCGAGTGATACTTTTCACACCTTTGGCATAGCTGCTTCTGATTGTTGTTGTTGTTGCGGTTATTATTGTTGTTGGGATGATTGTTGTAGTTGCTGTTGTTGTTGTTGTTGTTGGGCCGTTTGTTGTAGTTGCGATTGATGTTGCGATTGTTGGGATCATTGTTGCGATTATTGTTGTAATTGCTGTTGTTGTTATATTGGTGATTCTTATCACCGTTTTCCTCCCACTTTCTTTTGACTTGCTTCACATTGGCCTCTTCAGCAGTCTATTCTTTAATTCTTTCTTCAATCTGGTTCACTAGTTTGTGAGCCATTCTACATGCCTGTTGTATGGAGGCGGGCTCGTGTGAACTTATATCTTCTTGGATTCTTTCCGGTAATCCTTAATGCGTCGATCTTCTCTTCCTCATCTTCGAACGCTCCCGGACACAATAGGCACAATTCTGTGAATCGTCTTTCATACGTGGTAATATCAAATCCTTGGGTTCGTAACCCTCTAAGTTCTGTCTTGAGCTTATTGACCTCGGTTCTGGGACGGTACTTCTCGTTCATCAAGTGCTTGAATGCTGACCACGGTATTGCGTACGCATCGTCTTGCCCCACTTGCTCTAGATAGGTATTCCACCATGTTAACGCAGAACCTGTGAAGGTGTGCGTAGCGTACTTCACTTTGTCCTCTTCAGTACACTTACTTATGGCAAACACCGATTCGACCTTCTCGGTCCACCGTTTCAATCCGATCGGTCCTTCGGTTCCATCAAATTCCAAAGGTTTGCAGGCAGTGAATTCTTTGTAGGTGCATCCTACACGATTTCCTGTACTGCTAGATCCAAGGTTATTGTTGGTATGTAGCGCAGCCTGTACTGCGGCTATGTTTGAAGCTAGAAAAGTACGGAATTCCTCTTCATTCATATTCACGGTGTGTCGAGTAGTCGGTGCCATTTCCTTCAAAATAGTTAAATGGAACAAGTTAATCATACAGAATATTAAGAGTAGTTAATAGTATTTCGTAGCATAATATGAACTCATTTATAAAGCTTTTTCTTCATATTAGCGTTTTATAAGTTTAAATTCGGGTAGTACCTACCCGTTAAGTTCATACTTAGTAGCTAATATACAATTCAACTACTACAATTCTATATGAAAAACTGATTATAATAATATTTCGCGTTCAAACTTTTATACAATATTTTACAAACTTACAATACCGCTTATTTTACATAAAGCATGAAATATAGCACACAATAACTTTGATACAAGATAGTTGTGAAGATAATTCTAGCTAGTACACAAGTCGTTCAGCAAAGGCAATAAAGACACGTAATTCATACGTCCAGAAACAAGTCATGCATTCTGGTTTTACTAGGACTACTTCCCATCCTTGGTCTTGTGGAACATAACCGTTATGGCCGTTGATAAGACAGCATGTTGTAACGTCGTCAAAGGGACGAGGGTTACGTAATGTCCAACAGTCCCGTAACAATCTAAAAACCTCATTTCTTACCCCAATTACCGACTCCGTCACTTGTGGGAACGTTTTGTTTAATAGTTGTAGGCCGATGTTCTTGTTCTCACTTTGGTGAGAAGCGAACATTACTAATCCGTAAGCATAACATGCTTCTTTATGTTGCATGTTAGCCGCTTTTTCTAAATCACGAAGTCCAATATTCGGATATATTGAGTCAAAATAATTTCTTAACCCATTGCGTAAAATAGCATTTGGGTCCCCCGCAATATATGCGTCAAAGTAAACACATCGTAACTTATGGATTTCCCAATGTGATATCCCCCATCTTTCGAACGAAAGCCTTTTATAAACCAAGGCATTCTTGGAACGTTCTTCGAATGTCTTACAAACTGATCTCGTCTTAAATAGTTGTGCTGAAGAATTCTGACCGACTCTAGACAAGATTTCATCAATCATGTCTCCGGGTAGGTCTCTTAAAATATTGGGTTGTCTATCCATTTTGTGTTTTTATACTGTAAAATAGACAAGAGTTAGATTCATAAAAAAAATACTTATTAATACAAGCAATTTTTACATATATCATAAAGCACAAGCACACTATATTACATATATTACACCACACGAATACAGCTATCTTATTCCAACTCGCTTGTTTCTTCTTCTTCGGTTTTGGTTCGTTTTGCCAAGTTTCTAGGGATATATGATGTTCCCCTAATACGAGCCGTTGTTATCCACATTGGTTTAGAAAAACCTGGTGGTTTAGAGGTTCCCGGGTCATTGTTACAACTTAAGGACTTCGGGGGTTGACGATACATATAAAGTTCATCGGGGTTGGAATTAGATTTCTCTATTTTTATGCCCTTTCCCTTATTATTTTCTTTTGCCTTTTTAAATTCAGTTGGGGTAATTTCTATAACATCATCGGAATTCTCGTCGGAATCCGATTCATCGGAGAATTGGTAATCCTCCCAATATTTTGCTTCCTTGGCGGAAACACCATTGACCATAATTAACCTTGGTCGGTTGGTTGAGGATTTTCTTTTACTTAACCGTTTTATTATTTCCCCCACCAGTTCTATTTCTTTATCCGGTTCCGATTCTTCTTCTAGTTCCGACTCTTCTTCCGGTTCCTCTTCGGGAACTTGTGAATCAGTCCACGAAATCATTCCAATTTACATTTGACTCTTCATTATTATTAGGTGAGTCAATGGGACTTGTTCTAGAGGTAGACATCTATCACATAATATCAAACGCGTTAAGAGATTAATATATCACATAATATTCACATGTTAAAAATATATAGTTTCCAACAAAATTTGTTAAGCAATCATTTTTCAAGTAAACACGGTCGAAGTCCAGACTCACTAATGCATCCTAACAAACTCGATAAGACACACTAATGCAAAATTCTGGTTCTCTAAGACCAACGCTCTGATACCAACTGAAATGTCCCGTTCTTATTGATTAAAAACGTTCCATATTAATTGATTTCGTTGCGAGGTTTTGACCTCTATATGAGACGTTTTTCAAAGACTGCATTCATTTTAAAACAAACCATAACCTTTATTTCATCAATAAAGGTTTAAAAAGCTTTACGTAGATTATCAAATAATGATAATCTAAAATATCCTGTTTACACACGACCATTACATAATGGTTTACAATACAAATATGTTACAACAAAATAAGTTTCTTGAATGCAGTTTTTACATAATATCATACAAGCATGGACTCCAAATCTCGTCCTTATTTAAGTATGCAACAGCGGAAGCTCTTAATAATCACCTGAGAATAAACATGCTTAAAACGTCAACAAAAATGTTGGTGAGTTATAGGTTTAACCTATATATATCAAATCATAATAATAGACCACAAGATTTCATATTTCAATACACACCCCATACATAGAGATAAAAATCATTCATATGGTGAACACCTGGTAACCGACATTAACAAGATGCATATATAAGAATATCCCCATCATTCCGGGACACCCTTCGGATATGATATAAATTTTGAAGTACTAAAGCATCCGGTACTTTGGATGGGGCTTGTTAGGACCAATAGATCTATCTTTAGGATTCGCGTCAATTAGGGTGTCTGTTCCCTAATTCTTAGATTACCAGACTTAATAAAAAGGGGCATATTCGATTTCGATAATTCAACCATAGAATGTAGTTTCACGTACTTGTGTCTATTTTGTAAATCATTTATAAAACCTGCATGTATTCTCATCCCAAAAATATTAGATTTTAAAAGTGGGACTATAACTCACTTTCACAGATTTTTACTTCGTCGGGAAGTAAGACTTGGCCACTGGTTGATTCACGAACCTATAACAATATATACATATATATCAAAGTATGTTCAAAATATATTTACAACACTTTTAATATATTTTGATGTTTTAAGTTTATTAAGTCAGCTGTCCTCGTTAGTAACCTACAACTAGTTGTTCACAGTTAGATGTATAGAAATAAATCGATAAATATTATCTTGAATCAATCCACGACCCAGTGTATATGTATCTCAGTATTGATCACAACTCAAACTATATATATTTTGGAATCAACCTCAACCCTGTATAGCTAACTCCAACATTCACATATAGAGTGTCTATGGTTGTTCCGAAATATATATAGATGTGTCAACATGATAGGTCGAAACATTGTATACGTGTCTATGGTATCTCAAGATTACATAATATACAATACAAGTTGATTAAGTTATGGTTGGAATAGATTTGTTACAAATTTTCACGTAGCTAAAATGAGAAAAATTATCCAATCTTGTTTTACCCATAACTTCTTCATTTTAAATCCGTTTTGAGTGAATCAAATTGCTATGGTTTCATATTGAACTCTATTTTATGAATCTAAATAGAAAAAGTATAGGTTTATAGTCGGAAAAATAAGTTACAAGTCGTTTTTGTAAAGGTAGTCATTTCAGTCGAAAGAACGACGTCTAGATGACCATTTTAGAAAACATACTTCCACTTTGAGTTTAACCATAATTTTTGGATATAGTTTCATGTTCATAATAAAAATCATTTTCTCAGAATAACAACTTTTAAATCAAAGTTTATCATAGTTTTTAATTAACTAACCCAAAACAGCCCGCGGTGTTACTACGACGGCGTAAATCCGGTTTTACGGTATTTTTCGTGTCTCCAGGTTTTAAATCATTAAGTTAACATATCATATAGATATAGAACATGTGTTTAGTTGATTTTAAAAGTCAAGTTAGAAGGATTAACTTTTGTTTGCGAACAAGTTTAGAATTAACTAAACTATGTTCTAGTGATTACAAGTTTAAACCTTCGAATAAGATAGCTTTATATGTATGAATTGAATGATGTTATGAACATCATTACTACCTTAAGTTCCTTGGATAAACCTACTAGAAAAGTGAAAAATGGATCTAGCTTCAACGGATCCTTGGATGGCTCGAAGTTCTTGAAGCAGAATCATGACACGAAAACAAGTTCAAGTAAGATCATCACTTGAAATAAGATTGTTATAGTTATAGAAATTGAACCAAAGTTTGAATATGATTATTACCTTGTATTAGAATGATAACCTACTATAAGAAACAAAGATTTCTTGAGTTTGGATGATCACCTTACAAGATTGGAAGTGAGCTAGCAAACTTGAAAGTATTCTTGATTTTATGTAACTAGAACTTGTAGAATATATGAAGAACACTTAGAACTTGAAGATAGAACTTGAGAGAGATCAATTAGATAAAGAAAATTGAAGAATGAAAGTGTTTGTAGGTGTTTTTGGTCGTTGGTGTATGGATTAGATATAAAGGATATGTAATTTTGTTTTCATGTAAATAAGTCATGAATGATTACTCATATTTTTGTAATTTTATGAGATATTTCATGCTAGTTGCCAAATGATGGTTCCCACATGTGTTAGGTGACTCACATGGGCTGCTAAGAGCTGATCATTGGAGTGTATATACCAATAGTATATACATCTAAAAGCTGTGTATTGTACGAGTACGAATACGGGTGCATACGAGTAGAATTGTTGATGAAACTGAACGAGGATGTAATTGTAAGCATTTTTGTTAAGTAGAAGTATTTTGATAAGTGTATTGAAGTCTTTCAAAAGTGTATAAATACATATTAAAACACTACATGTATATACATTTTAACTGAGTCGTTAAGTCATCGTTAGTCGTTACATGTAAGTGTTGTTTTGAAACCTTTAGGTTAACGATCTTGTTAAATGTTGTTAACCCAATGTTTATAATATCAAATGAGATTTTAAATTATTATATTATCATGATATTATCATGTATGAATATCTCTTAATATGATATATATACATTAAATGTCTTTACAACGATAATCGTTACATATATGTCTCGTTTAAAAATCATTAAGTTAGTAGTCTTGTTTTTACATATGTAGTTCATTGTTAATATACTTAATGATATGTTTACTTATCATAGTATCATGTTAACTATATATATATCCATATATATGTCATCATATAGTTTTTACAAGTTTAAACGTTCGTGAATCACCGGTCAACTTGGGTGGTCAATTGTCTATATGAAACCTATTTCAATTAATCAAGTCTTAACAAGTTTGATTGCTTAACATGTTGGAAACATTTAATCATGTAAATATCAATCTCAATTAATATATATAAACATGGAAAATTTCGGGTCACTACATATACTGTGGGACAATAACTGGAGCTATCGGTACGGCTCTAGCTTAATCAGCTAGTAGTTGTAGACCTGGCAGGGTCAACGATCCTCTTGGGGTTTTATAGCCGTTAGTGCTATGTATAGTCGTTAGTGCTATGAGAGTGAATAGATATGTAAAGCAATTGATATCATTAGTGAGTAGCTATGTATAGCTATGGATACCTTTATTATATAGCTATGTAAGGCTGTGTAGTATAGTGCCTTTGGTGCCTTTACTGAATAGCTTGTTGATGTTATTGCTACTCTGTTAATTGAATCACTGCCTAGCTCTGTATGATATAGTTGAGTAATGCTCTATTATGTGATAGATGTGTAATGTTATGTCCTTATACCCTTGACTTAATGCATGATCCCTAAAAGCTAGGCTTGGTACTTTGTATTAGTATCTATTGGGATATCTCACTCACTTAGCGTTGTGCTAATCCCCCACATTTTCTCCCCTGCAGGTTATATTGTTTGCATGCTAGGGACGGGAGAAGATAGTTGTACTTTGGTTATGTTTGACACACTGAAGAACTCTGATGTTTGAATTAACTATGCTTCACTATTTCGAAAAGTAACACCAGTTGAACTGTAATGAATAGTATCATATATGTTTAATATATGCTTATAACCATGATTTGATAAACTGATATTCCGCTGTGTAATTTAAAAAAAAAGAGTACGGTGTTACAACTTGGTATCAGAGCATAGGTTTGGCCGCATGTATATTGTGATGAATGTCATGTTCCCAAATCTAGTTTGGAGTTATGTCAAACATACTAATTAGGGAAGGGAAAGTGAATATAGGTGGAATACGTGTTGTGATGACTCGGACATTTTCGACCAAATTTAAACTTAATCTTTATATGGTTTCGACACGATAAGCAAAATCTGTAATGTTGAGTCTCGAAAGTTTTGAAATCTATATTCATGTAATCAATTACCCTTTGACTGTGTCCGACGATTCACGAACCATTAATTGATAATAAATACATATATATGAATGTAAGTATATATAGTAATTTGAATTTATAAAATATAATTTAAATATTAAAATGAAATATGTAAAATAAGTTACAAAATAAATATGATGTAATTTAAAATGAATCTATATATAAATATGAATAATTTCTATGTATATGTACTTTATAATATATATATATATATATATAATTTATAAATAATAATGATTCAATAGAAGTTATTACATAATATGTTATATGATTAGTAGATATTCCATAATTAATAATATAAAATACAAATTAAAATATAGTTGTTATATTAAAATTATTACTTACATAAATATTAATATTAGTAGTAACATCAGTATTACTAATATTATTATATATGAAATCTGGTACATTTGATTTAGGATTATTATTTAATATTATTAATATTATTATAAGTATTGGTAATGTCATAAGTAGTAGTAAAATTAAAATTTTATTTATGATTAATATTAGTACTTGTGACACCGCTGATTTTTTTTTTTTTTTAAATACGTGGCGGAAGCATTTATATTAATTGAACCGTTATAATAACATAAACATATAATATTTACATATCCAAAACATTTGACAGCTAGCATTAAACTAATACATCTGGTGTCACGTGACATTACAACAAAATTTAGTTTTAACAGAAAAGACACATCAGAGTTTCTTCATTGTCAAACACAACATCGCAAGCCCGTCTTCTCCCCAAAAGCATAATCTACAAAAGCTAATAACCTGCAGGGAGGAGATGGAGGGGAATTAGCACGAAGCTAAGTGAGTACGACTAACTACAGCCCATAGCATACATAAGTGTTATACTAATCGGTTCAACCCTCAGTCGGTCGACTGTCGACCGACAGTCGGCCGACTGTGTTCATCTTCATCATAAACTGAACAAAGGCTACGGACTTCAAGCTAAATTCACCAAAACTCGATCTAGAGCTCGTTTTCGACATCAAAACTTACCACAACTCAATTACTACATGTTATAGACTATAAACCCACAACAATTTGACCATAACAACACTTAAATCACTTGTTTTGACACAAATTCAAGCTTTTGAACAAATACACTTAAAAACACCATTTTAACACCAAATTGATCATGAAAGCTCATGATTCATACCTTAAAAGAATCAGTAGAGTGTAAAGAACGTGATTCCAAGACCAATTCGAGCTCAAGATCAACAATGGAGAATTAGGGTTTTGGTAGTTGGAGAAGATGAAGAACGGGGTGGTTTGGGAAAATTCTGGAAAATGCAAGAAAGGGATAGACACAAGTCTATTATTTGGGATTAAATCCCATACTGTGTGACACACGGGTATTTATCAGTTACCTGATATCTTTCGTACGTCATTTGACAACCCAAACGAAGTCCAAATTAAATAAACAAACCTGTTCTGTGACCCTTGTCACAAACTGGTCCTAACTACATTATTATTTAATAGTAACATTAAATAAAAAATAAAAGCATATAATAACACAATACTAACTTAATGGCAATCTAGTAATCTTACATCTAGGCCCGATTGAGGATGTTACAAATCTACCCCCCTTAAGAAGATTCCGTCCTCGGAATCTGGTCAAGGTCAAACAAATGGGGATAGCGCGCTCTCATTAACTCCTCGGTTTCCCACGTCAAGTTAGAACCTAAACTGTGCCGCCATTCCACTAACACCATTGGAATCTGTTTCTTTCTCAACTTTGTGACTTTCTTGTCCACTATTCTAACCGGCTCTTCTACTAGTTTCTTAGTCAAGTCGACTTTCAAATCTTTCAATGGAAGAATCTGACTTTCATTGTCTATTTTTCACTTTCTCAGATAGCACACGTTGAACGTGTTGTGAATTCCTGCTAACTCTGATGGAAGATCTAAAACAACAGTTTGATCATTCAGAATTTCTATGATTGGAAATGGCCCAATAAACCTCGGAGCTAGTTTACCACGTTTGCCAAATCTGATCACCCCTTTCCACGGTGATACCTTCAAGTATACACGATCACCTACATGAAATGTTACCGGACGTCTGCGCGGATCAGCATACATCTTTTGTCGATCTCTAGCTGCCTTTAATTTCTCACGTGCAATTTCAACTTTTTCTGCAGTTATCTGAACAATCTCGGGACCTGCAAATTGTTCCTCACCTGCTTCTAACCAACAAGTCGGAGTTCTACACTTATGACCATACAACATTTCATACGGTGGCATTCCGATACTTGAATGATATGAATTGTTGTACGCAAAATCTATCAATGGAAGATGCGAATCCCAAGAACCACCCTACTCTAAGATACATGCTCTCAACATGTCTTCTAACGTTTGAATCGTTCGTTCACTCTGACCGTCTGTTTGTGGATGATATGCTGTACTTAAATTCACACGCGTACCCAGATTTTGTTGTAGACTGTTCCAGAAGTTCGATACAAACCTAGTATCTCTATCGGAAACTATTGACAACGGTACACCATGACGACTAACGATTTCTTTCAAGTACAACTCTGCCAAATCACTCAACGAGGCTGTTTCACGAGTAGCTAAAAAGTGAGCACTCTTTGTTAAACGATCCACAATCACCCAGATCATGTCGTGACCTTTTTGGGTTCGGGGTAACTTGGTTACAAAATCCATCGTTATATGATCCCATTTCCACTGAGTAATTTCTAACTGTCTTAGAGATCCATACGGTTTCTGATGTTCTTCCTTAACTTGCGCACAAATATGACATTTTTCGACAAAATTTGCAACATCTGTCTTCATTGTTGGCCACCAATACAATGTTTTCAAGTCTCTATACATCTTTGTACTACCTGGATGCACTGATAATCTCGATTTATGCGCTTCAGTAAGGATTAAATCCCTCAAATCTCCAAGCATAGGCACCCAAATTCGGTCATTATAGGTCTTTAATCCTCTAGAATCATTGCATAGGTCAAATTTTCTTTTAGTCATTTGTTCAGTCTTTAGGTTTTCGTCATTCAAAGCTACTAACTGAACGGTTTTCAATCGATCAATCAGGTCTGAAATTATCTCAATTCTCATAAATCTAACACTTTCGACTGTTTTCTTGCGACTCAGAGCATCTGCGACCACATTTGCTTTACCCGGATGGTATTTAATCTCACGGTCATAGTCTTTAATCAATTCTAAACATCGACGTTGACGCATATTTAATTCTTTCTGCGAAAAGATATATTGAAGACTCTTATGATCTGTATAGATTTCACAATGTGTACCATACAAATAATGTCTCCAAAGCTTCAAAGCAAACACAACTGTAGTTAACTCTAAATCGTGAGTAGGGTAGTTTCGTTCATGATTCTTCAACTGTCGTGAAGCATATGCTATAACTTTATTTCTCTGCATCAAAACACAACCCAGACCTGCACGTGACGCATCGCAGTAAACCACAAAATCTTCTGTTCCCTCTGGTAAAGCTAAAACCGGCACTTGACATAACAACTGCTTAAGGGTCTGAAAAGCCTTTTCTTGTTCATCAGTCCATCGAAAGGCCACATCTTTTCTGGTTAACTTATTTAATGGACCTGCTATTTTAGAAAAGTCTTTGATAAACCGGCGGTAATAACCTGCTAAACCCAGAAAACTTTTAATTTCTGTTGGCGTTTTCGACGAGTTCCAGTTCATTACAGCTTCTATCTTAGACTGATCTACTTTAATACCCTGTTCACAAATCACATGACCCAGAAACTGTACTTCCCGCAACTAAAATTCACACTTAGAAAACTTACCGTACAACTGTTCCTATTTCAAAAGTTCTAACACCAATCTCAGATGTGTAGCATGATCTTTCTCGGTTTTTGAATATATCAAGATATCATCTATGAAGACAATCACAAACTTGTCAAGATACTGACGACACACCCTATTCATGAGATCCATAAACACTGCTGGCGCGTTGGTTAACCCGAATGGCATAACTAAAAATTCATAATGACCATATCTAGTTCTAAACGCTGTTTTCGGTATGTCGATCTCTGCAACACGTACCTGATGATACCCTGAACGTAAATCAATTTTTGAAAAGTAGGAAGCACCCTGTAACTGATCAAATAAGTCATCTATTCTTGGTAACGGATACTTATTCTTGATTGTTCTCTTATTTAAGTCGCGATAATCTATACACATACGAAGCGACCCATCTTTCTTTTTCACAAACAAAACAGGAGCACCCCACGGTGAAGAACTTGGCCGGATAAACCCCTTATCTAACAGTTCCTGAATTTGAGACATCATTTCTCGGATTTCTGACGGAGCTAATCTGTAAGGAGCTTTTGCAACTGGCGTAGCACCTGAAACCAAATCAATTTTATACTCTACTTCACGTACTGGAGGTAATCCTGGTAAATCATCTGGAAATACTTCTGGAAATTCTGACACAACGGGAATATCGGTCACCTGTTTCTTCTCTTTCTTAACATCAATCACGTAGGCTAAGAATGAATCACACCCTTTCGTTATTGCCTTCTGAGCTTTCATTAGGGAAACCATAGGGAAGTTAAATCCACTGCGCTCTCCCCTAGCTATCACTCGTGATCCGTCGGCCAAACGGAAAGAAATCATCTTCTTATAACACTTAATATTAGCCCTATTAGCTCTTAACCAATTCATACATATGACTACATCAAAGCTAGGTATAGGCATCAACAAACAGGTTAAAGGGAAGGAATGGCCGTCAATTTCGATGGTAATTCCAGACACAGATGATGTGCATGGAACCATTTTACCATCAGCTACTTCTATTCCCAAAGGCTCATTTAACATCCTAACAGACAACTTCAACTTATCACAGAAGCCTAAGGACATAAAAGACCAATTCGCTCCAGAATCAAATAACACACGAGCTGGCAAGGAATTAACCAAGAACATACCGGTAATGACATCATCGGTAGCGGTTGCAGCGTCTACCGTCATCTCAATCGCCCTTGCCTCTGCTGTTGGAGGATTCTTCCTCTTCTGCCCGGCAGAAGATCCCCCGGAAGTAACTGACCTCGCCCCTGACCCTGCCCCAGAACCAGCTCTTGACGCAGATGGACAATCCGCCGATCTATGACCTTCCTTATGGCAACTCCAACAAACATTTGACTTAAAAGAACAAGTTGTTGATTCATGACCTTTCACTCCACATTTCAAACATCTTCGGGTCAGTGGAGAACACGGTCCGGCATGAGTCGACTTACAAACATTACACCAATCAGGCTGACTTGAACCCGATCCGCTTATACCGGACTTACTCTTCTGTTTAAACCCACCTGACTTCTTCCCACGAAATCCTGATTGCTTACTTGATTGCTGACCAGACTGACCACCAGTTTGACTTTCTGATTTTCCCCCAAAAGATCCACTTTTTGAACTTTCTCTTTTCGCTGCCATGATATCACCTTCAGTAATCTTCGCCATCTCATGAGCCTGTGCCAACGTGGTTGTAAATCTCGCAACTGTTCTATATTCTGGCTTAATCACCCGCATAAAATGTTGAATCTTATCCTTTTCAGTCGGTACCCACTGTTGAACAAACCTTAACTTCGATGTAAAATCTCTAAAAACTTCATCAATCGTCATACTTTCTGTCATCTTCATACTCAGAAACTCAGTTTTCAATCTTTCCATCTCATACTCAGAACAATACTGCTCCCGAACCTTAGCAGCGAACTGTTCCCAAGTTATTTGACTGATCTGTTCTTTGGGTAAATATGCAGTAATAGAATCCCACCACTCCATTGCTTCACTTTTGAGAAGCCTACTAGCAAACAGTACCATAGATTCAGGCTCACAAAAACATGCTTCTAATGCTCGTTCTACTTCTCTTAACCAATTGAGCGTCGCTGTAGGGTTTGTGTGACCACTGTACTCAGGAGGTTTGCAGTCCATAAACTGTTTATAGGTACACTTCCTTCTTGTCTCAGGGACTTGAAATGGGTACATCATTTGATTAGGAAAAGTCTGGTTAAACGGAAATGGCATTTGATAGTTTTGATAGGTATTTTGTGGAAATTGTGACTGAGAACTGCCACCGGCTTGATTATAAAAATTAGGAGGAAAGGTTGTGTTCAACGCAGTGGTATTTGGGTTCCATTGCACCCGTTCTTGTTCTAATTCCTTAATTTTCTCTTGAGCTTCTAGTAACCGACTTTGAAGTTCTATTACTTCTTGAGAAGTTTCTTCTTCTGAAGACACATGTCCATCTTCGTCAGGGGCTCTAAAAGTACAAGTTCCAGGGACAGTGGGGCCAGTAGTGTTAACTTCGTTATCTGCCATTACTGCACTATCACAACACTCACACCAAAGCTTAGTATAAACTCTGTTAGTACTAACAAATAACACATAACCTGTCCTAATACTCACTTAACCCATCCCCAGCATGTTATGTTTGACATGACTCTTCTAAGTTTGGGAACATGACATGTAGATCACAATGCACATGCTGCCAAACTCAGCTCTGATACCAACTTGTGACACCGCTGATTTTTTTTTTTAAATACGTGGCGAAAGCATTTATATTAATTGAACCATTATAATAACATAAACATATAATATTTACATATCCAAAACATTTGACAGCTAGCATTAAACTAATACATCTGGTGTCACGTGACATTACAACAAAATTTAGTTTTAACAGAAAAGACACATCAGAGTTTCTTCATTGTCAAACACAACATCGCAAGCCCGTCTTCTCCTCAAAAGCATAATCTACAAAAGCTAATAACCTGCAGGGAGGAGATGGAGGGGAATTAGCACGAAGCTAAGTGAGTACGACTAAATACAGGCCATAGCATACATAAGTGTTATACTAATCATGTCACATAGTCTAACACACAAACATCACCCAGTAGTGCAGTCTACAGAGACTCCGACGGTTCGGCCAAACCATTAACCTCCAGTTGATCGGGCTGGGGTTTATCGGAAGTTCCTCCTACATACCGTGCTGCATAAATCATCCACACGCGACGTATGTAGTGACCCGAACTTTTCCATGTTTATATATATTAATTGAGATTGATGTTTACATGATTAAATGTTTCCAACATGTTAAGCAATCAAACTTGTTAATACTTGATTAATTGAAATAGGTTTCATATAGACAATTGACCACCCAAGTTGACCGGTGATTCACGAACGTTAAAACTTGTAAAAAAACTATATGATGACATATATATGGTTATATATATAGTTAACATGATATTATGATAAGTAAACATATCATTAATTATATTAACAATGAACTACATATGTAAAAACAAGACTACTAACTTAATGATTTTGAAACGAGACATATATGTAACGTTTATCGTTGTAACGACATTTAATGTATATATATCATATTAAGAGATATTCGTACATCATAATATCATGATAATATAATAATTTAAAATCTCTTTTGATATTATAAACATTGGGTTAACAACATTTAACAAGATCGTTAACCTAAAGGTTTCAAAACAACACTTACATGTAACGACTAACGATGACTTAACGACTCAGTTAAAATGTATATACATGTAGTGTTTTAATATGTATTTATACACTTTTGAAAGACTTCAATACACTTATCAAAATACTTCTACTTAACAAAAATGCTTACAATTACATTCTCGTTCAGTTTCATCAACAATTCTACTCGTATGCACCCGTATTCGTACTCGTACAATACACAGCTTTTAGATGTATGTACTATTGGTATATACACTCTAATGATCAGCTCTTAGCAGCCCATGTGAGTCACCTAACACATGTGGGAACCATCATTTGGCAACTAGCATGAAATATCTCATAAGATTACAAAAATATGAGTAATCATTCATGACTTATTTACATGAAAACAAAATTACATATCCTTTATATCTAATCCATACACCAACGACCAAAAACACCTACAAACACTTTCATTCTTCAATTTTCTTCATCTAATTGAACTCTCTCAAGTTCTATCTTCAAGTTCTAAGTGTTCTTCATAAATTCCAAAAGTTCTAGTTTCATAAAATCAAGAATACTTTCAAGTTTGCTAGCTCACTTCCAATCTTGTAAGGTGATCATCCAACCTCAAGAAATCTTTGTTTCTTACAGTAGGTTATCATTCTAATACAAGGTAATAATCATATTCAAACTTTGGTTCAATTTCTATAACTATAACAATCTTATTTCAAGTGATGATCTTACTTGAACTTGTTTTCGTGTCATGATTTTGCTTCAAGAACTTTGAGCCATCCAAGGATCCATTGAAGCTAGATCCATTTTTCTCTTTTCCAGTAGGTTCATCCAAGGAACTTAAGGTAGTAATGATGTTCATAACATCATTCGATTCATACATATAAAGCTATCTTTTTCGAAGGTTTAAACTTGTAATCACTAGAACATAGTTTAGTTAATTCTAAACTTGTTCGCAAACAAAAGTTAATCCTTCTAACTTGACTTTTAAAATCAACTAAACACATGTTCTATATCTATATGATATGCTAACTTAATGATTTAAAACCTGGAAACACGAAAAACACCGTAAAACCGGATTTACGCCGTCGTAGTAACACCGCGGGCTGTTTTGGGTTAGTTAATTAAAAACTATGATAAACTTTGATTTAAAAGTTGTTATTCTGAGAAAATGATTTTTATTATGAACATGAAACTATATCCAAAAATTATGGTTAAACTCAAAGTGGAAGTATGTTTTCTAAAATGGTCATCTAGACGTCGTTCTTTCGACTGAAATGACTACCTTTACAAAAACGACTTGTAACTTATTTTTCCGACTAGAAACCTATACTTTTTTTGTTTAGATTCATAAAATAGAGTTCAATATGAAACCATAGCAATTTGATTCACTCAAAACGGATTTAAAATGAAGAAGTTATGGGTAAAACAAGATTGGATAATTTTTCTCATTTTAGCTACGTGAAAATTGGTAACAAATCTATTCCAACCATAACTTAATCAACTTGTATTATATATTATGTAATCTTGAGATACCATAGACACGTATACAATGTTTCGACCTATCATGTCGACACATCTATATATATTTCGGAACAACCATAGACACTCTATATGTGAATGTTGGAGTTAGCTATACAGGGTTGAGGTTGATTCCAAAATATATATAGTTTGAGTTGTGATCAATACTGAGATACGTATACACTGGGTCGTGGATTGATTCAAGATAATAATTATCGATTTATTTCTGTACATCTAACTGTGGACAACTAGTTGTAGGTTACTAACGAGGACAGCTGACTTAATAAACTTAAAACATCAAAATATATTAAAAGTGTTGTAAATATATTTTGAACATACTTTGATATATATGTATATATTGTTATAGGTTCGTGAATCAACCAGTGGCCAAGTCTTACTTCCCGACGAAGTAAAAATCTGTGAAAGTGAGTTATAGTCCCACTTTTAAAATCTAATATTTTTGGGATGAGAATACATGCAGGTTTTATAAATGATTTACAAAATAGACACAAGTACGTGAAACTACATTCTATGGTTGAATTATCGAAATCGAATATGCCCCTTTTTATTAAGTCTGGTAATCTAAGAATTAGGGAACAGACACCCTAATTGACGCGAATCCTAAAGATAGATCTATTGGGCCTAACAAACCCCATCCAAAGTACCGGATGCTTTAGTACTTCGAAATTTATATCATATCCGAAGGGTGTCCCGGAATGATGGGGATATTCTTATATATGCATCTTGTTATTGTCGGTTACCAGGTGTTCACCATATGAATGATTTTTATCTCTATGTATGGGATGTGTATTGAAATATGAAATCTTGTGGTCTATTGTTACGATTTGATATATATAGGTTAAACCTATAACTCACCAACATTTTTGTTGACGTTTTAAGCATGTTTATTCTCAGGTGATTATTAAGAGCTTCCGCTGTCGCATACTTAAATAAGGACAAGATTTGGAGTCCATGCTTGTATGATATTGTGTAAAAACTGCATTCAAGAAACTTATTTTGTTGTAACATATTTGTATTGTAAACCATTATGTAATGGTCGTGTGTAAACATGATATTTTAGATTATCATTATTTGATAATCTACGTAAAGCTTTTTAAACCTTTATTGATGAAATAAAGGTTATGGTTTGTTTAAAATGAATGCAGTCTTTGAAAAACGTCTCATATAGAGGTCAAAACCTCGCAACGAAATCAATTAATATGGAACGTTTTTAATCAATAAGAACGGGACATTTCAGTTGGTATCCGAGCGTTGGTCTTAGAGAACCAGAAAATTTACATTAGTGTGTCTTATCGAGTTTGTTAGGATGCATTAGTGAGTCTGGACTTCGACCGTGTTTTCTTTAAAAATGATTGCTTAACATTTTTGTTGGAAACTATATATTTTTTTAACATATGAATATTATGTGATATATTAATCTCTTAACGTGTTTGATATTATGTGATAGATGTCTACCTCTAGAACAAGTCCCATTGACTCACCTAATAATAATGGAGAGTCAAATGTAAATTGGAATGATTTGTGGACTGATTCACAAGTTCCCGAAGAGGAACCGGAAGAAGAGTCGGAACCGGAAGAAGAATCGGAACCGGAAGAAGAATCGGAACCGGATGAAGAAATAGAACCAGTGGGGGAAATAATAAAACGGTTAAGTAAAAGAAAATCCTCAACCAACCGACCAAAGTTAATTATGGTCAATGGTGTTTCCGCCAAGGAAGCAAAATATTGGGAGGATTACCAATTCTCCGATGAATCGGATTCCGACGAGAATTCCGATGATGTTATAGAAATTACCTCAACTGAATTTAAAAAGGCAAAAGAAAATAATAAGGGAAAGGGCATAAAAATAGAGAAATCTAATTCCAACCCCGATGAACTTTATATGTATCGTCAACCCCCGAAGTCCTTAAGTTGTAACAATGACCCGGGAACCTCTAAACCACCAGGTTTTTCTAAACCAATGTGGACAACGACGGCTCGTATTAGGGGAACATCATATATCCCTAGAAACTTGGCAAAACGAACCAAAACCGAAGAAGAAGAAACGAGCGAGTCGGAATAAGATAGTTGTATTCGTGTGGTGTAATATATGGAATATAGTGTTCTTATGCTTTATGATATATGTAAAAATTGCTTGTATTAATAAGTATTTTTTTTTTTATGAATCTAACTCTTGTCTATTTTACAGTTTAAAAACACAAAATGGATAGACAACCCAATATTTTAAGAGACCTACCCGGAGACATGATTGATGAAATCTTGTCTAGAGTCGGCCAGAATTCTTCGGCACAACTATTTAAGGCGAGATCAGTTTGTAAGACATTCGAAGAACGTTCCAAGAATGTCTTGGTTTATAAGAGACTTTCGTTTGAAAGATGGGGGATATCACATTGGGAAACCCATAAGTTACGATGTGTTTACTTTGACGCATATATTGCGGGGAACCCAAATGCTATTTTACGCAACGGGTTAAGAAATTATTTTGACTCAATATATCCGAATATTGGACTTCGTGATTTAGAAAAAGCGGCTAACATGCAACATAAAGAAGCATGTTATGCTTACGGATTAGTAATGTTCGCTTCTCACCAAAGTGAGAACAAGAACATCGGGCTACAACTATTAAACAAAACGTTTCCACAAGTGACGGAGTCGGTAATTGGGGTAAGAAATGAGGTTTTTAGATTATTACGGGACTGTTGGACATTACGTAACCCTCGTCCCTTTGATGACGTTACAACACGCTGTCTTATCAACGGCCATAACGGTTATGTCGCACAAGACCAAGGATGGGAAGTAGTCCTAGTAAAACCAGAATGCATGACTTGTTTCTGGACGTATGAATTACGTGTCTTTATTGCCTTTGCTGAACGACTTGTGTACTAGCTAGAATTGTCTTCACAACTATCTTGTATCAAAGTTATTGTGTGCTATATTTCATGCTTTATGTAAAATAAGCGGTATTGTAAGTTTGTAAAATATTGTATAAAAGTTTGAACGCGAAATATTATTATAATCAGTTTTTCATATGGAATTGTAGTAGTTGAATTGTATATTAGCTACTAAGTATGAACTTAACGGGTAGGTACTACCCGAATTTAAACTTATAAAACGCTAATATGAAGAAAAAGCTTTTATAAATGAGTTCATATTATGCTACGAAATACTATTAACTACTCTTAATATTCTGTATGATTAACTTGTTCCATTTAACTATTTTGAAGGAAATGGCACCGACTACTCGACACACCGTGAATATGAATGAAGAGGAATTCCGTACTTTTCTAGCTTCAAACATAGCCGCAGTACAGGCTGCGCTACATACCAACAATAACCTTGGATCTAGCAGTACAGGAAATCGTGTAGGATGCACCTACAAAGAATTCACTGCCTGCAAACCTTTGGAATTTGATGGAACCGAAGGACCGATCGGATTGAAACGGTGGACCGAGAAGGTTGAATCGGTGTTTGCCATAAGTAAGTGTACTGAAGAGGACAAAGTGAAGTACGCTACGCATACCTTCACAGGTTCTGCGTTAACATGGTGGAATACCTATCTAGAGCAAGTGGGACAAGATGATGCGTACGCACTACCGTGGTCAGCATTCAAGCACTTGATGAACGAGAAGTACCGTCCCAGAACCGAGGTCAATAAGCTCAAGACAGAACTTAGAGGGTTACGAACCCAAGGATTTGATATTACCACGTACGAAAGACGATTCACAGAATTGTGCCTATTGTGTCCGGGAGCATTCGAAGATGAGGAAGAGAAGATCGACGCGTTTGTGAAAGGATTACCGGAAAGAATCCAAGAAGATATAAGTTCACACGAGCCCGCCTCCATACAACAGGCATGTAGAATGGCTCACAAACTAGTGAACCAGATTGAAGAAAGAATTAAAGAACAGACTGCTGAAGAGGCCAATGTGAAGCAAGTCAAAAGAAAGTGGGAGGAAAACGGTGATAAGAATCACCAATACAACAACAACAGCAATTACAACAATAATCGCAACAATTATCCCAACAATCGCAACATCAATCGCAACTACAACAAACGGCCCAACAACAACAACAACAACAACAACAACAACAGCAACTACAACAATCATCCCAACAACAATAATAACCGCAACAACAACAACAATCAGAAGCAACTATGCCAAAGGTGTGAAAAGAATCACTCGGGGTTCTGCACCAAATTTTGCAATAAGTGTAAAAGAAATGGTCATAGCGCGGCGAAGTGTGAGGTCTACGGACCAGGGGTTAATAGAACGAAAGGAACAAATGGTGTCGGAACGAGTAATGGCGGAGCAAGTAGTGTCGGAGCAAGTTATGCCAATGTAGTTTGTTATAAATGTGGAAAACCAGGCCACATTATTAGAAATTGCCCGAACCAGGAGAACACGAATGGACAAGGCCGTGGAAGAGTTTTCAATATTAATGCGGTAGAGGCACAGGAAGACCCGGAGCTTGTTACGGGTACGTTTCTTATTGACAATAAATCTGCTTACGTTTTATTTGATTCGGGTGCGGATAGAAGCTATATGAGTAGAGATTTTTGTGCTAAATTAAGTTGTCCATTGACGCCTTTGGATAGTAAATTTTTACTCGAATTAGCAAATGGTAAATTAATTTCAGCAGATAATATATGTCGGAATCGAGAAATTAAACTGGTTAGCGAAACATTTAAGATTGATTTGATACCAGTAGAGTTAGGGAGTTTTGATGTGATAATCGGTATGGACTGGTTGAAAGAAGTGAAAGCGGAGATCGTTTGTTACAAAAATGCAATTCGCATTATACGAGAAAAAGGAAAACCCTTAATGGTGTACGGAGAAAAGGGCAACACGAAGCTACATCTTATTAGTAATTTGAAGGCACAAAAACTAATAAGAAAAGGTTGCTATGCTGTTCTAGCACACGTCGAGAAAGTACAAACTGAAGAAAAGAGCATCAATGATGTTCCCATTGCAAAAGAATTTCCCGATGTATTTCCGAAAGAATTACCGGGATTACCCCCACATCGATCCGTTGAATTTCAAATAGATCTTGTACCAGGAGCTGCACCAATAGCTCGTGCTCCTTACAGACTCGCACCCAGCGAGATGAAAGAACTGCAAAGCCAATTACAAGAACTTTTAGAGCGTGGTTTCATTCGACCAAGCACATCACCGTGGGGAGCTCCTGTTTTGTTTGTCAAGAAGAAAGATGGTACATTCAGGTTGTGTATCGACTACCGAGAGTTGAACAAACTTACCATCAAGAACCGCTACCCACTACCGAGAATCGACGACTTATTTGATCAACTACAAGGCTCGTCTGTTTATTCAAAGATTGACTTACGTTCCGGGTATCATCAAATGCGGGTGAAAGAAGATGATATTCCAAAGACTGCTTTCAGAACACGTTACGGTCATTACGAGTTTATGGTCATGCCGTTTGGTTTAACTAATGCACCAGCTGTGTTCATGGACCTTATGAACCGAGTGTGTGGACCATACCTTGACAAGTTTGTCATTGTTTTCATTGATGACATACTTATTTACTCAAAGAATGACCAAGAACACGGTGAACATTTGAGAACGGTGTTAGAAGTATTGAGGAAGGAAGAATTGTACGCTAAGTTTTCAAAGTGTGCATTTTGGTTGGAAGAAGTTCAATTCCTCGGTCACATAGTGAACAAAGAAGGTATTAAGGTGGATCCGGCAAAGATAGAAACTGTTGAAAAGTGGGAAACCCCGAAAACTCCGAAACACATACGCCAGTTTTTAGGACTAGCTGGTTACTACAGAAGGTTCATCCAAGACTTTTCCAGAATAGCAAAACCCTTGACTGCATTAACGCATAAAGGGAAGAAATTTGAATGGAATGATGAACAAGAGAAAGCGTTTCAGTTATTGAAGAAAAAGCTAACTACGGCACCTATATTGTCATTGCCTGAAGGGAATGATGATTTTGTGATTTATTGTGACGCATCAAAGCAAGGTCTCGGTTGTGTATTAATGCAACGAACGAAGGTGATTGCTTATGCGTCTAGACAATTGAAGATTCACGAACAAAATTATACGACGCATGATTTGGAATTAGGCGCGGTTGTTTTTGCATTAAAGACTTGGAGACACTACTTATATGGGGTCAAAAGTATTATATATACCGACCACAAAAGTCTTCAACACATATTTAATCAGAAACAACTGAATATGAGGCAGCGTAGGTGGATTGAATTATTGAATGATTACGATTTTGAGATTCGTTACCACCCGGGGAAGGCAAATGTGGTAGCCGATGCCTTGAGCAGGAAGGATAGAGAACCCATTCGAGTAAAATCTATGAATATAATGATTCATAATAACATTACTACTCAAATAAAGGAGGCGCAACAAGGAGTTTTAAAAGAGGGAAATTTAAAGGATGAAATACCCAAAGGATCGGAGAAACATCTTAATATTCGGGAAGACGGAACCCGGTATAGGGCTGAAAGGATTTGGGTACCAAAATTTGGAGATATGAGAGAAATGGTACTTAGAGAAGCTCATAAAACCAGATACTCAATACATCCTGGAACGGGGAAGATGTACAAGGATCTCAAGAAACATTTTTGGTGGCCGGGTATGAAAGCCGATGTTGCTAAATACGTAGGAGAATGTTTGACGTGTTCTAAGGTCAAAGCTGAGCATCAGAAACCATCAGGTCTACTTCAACAACCCGAAATCCCGGAATGGAAATGGGAAAACATTACCATGGATTTCATCACTAAATTGCCAAGGACTGCAAGTGGTTTTGATACTATTTGGGTAATAGTTGATCGTCTCACCAAATCAGCACACTTCCTACCAATAAGAGAAGATGACAAGATGGAGAAGTTAGCACGACTGTATTTGAAGGAAGTCATCTCCAGACATGGAATACCAATCTCTATTATCTCTGATAGGGATGGCAGATTTATTTCAAGATTCTGGCAGACATTACAGCAAGCATTAGGAACTCGTCTAGACATGAGTACTGCCTATCATCCACAAACTGATGGGCAGAGCGAAAGGACGATACAAACGCTTGAAGACATGCTACGAGCATGTGTTATTGATTTCGGAAACAGTTGGGATCGACATCTACCGTTAGCAGAATTTTCCTACAACAACAGCTACCATTCAAGCATTGAGATGGCGCCGTTTGAAGCACTTTATGGTAGAAAGTGCAGGTCTCCGATTTGTTGGAGTGAGGTGGGGGATAGACAGATTACGGGTCCGGAGATTATACAAGAAACTACCGAGAAGATCATCCAAATTCAACAACGGTTGAAAACCGCCCAAAGTCGACAAAAGAGCTACGCTGACATTAAAAGAAAAGATATAGAATTTGAAATTGGAGAGATGGTCATGCTTAAAGTTTCACCTTGGAAAGGCGTTGTTCGATTTGGTAAACGAGGGAAATTAAATCCAAGGTATATTGGACCATTCAAGATTATTGATCGTGTCGGACCAGTAGCTTACCGACTTGAGTTACCTCAACAACTCGCGGCTGTACATAACACTTTCCACGTCTCGAATTTGAAGAAATGTTTTGCTAAAGAAGATCTCACTATTCCGTTAGATGAAATCCAAATCAACGAAAAACTCCAATTCATCGAAGAACCCGTCGAAATAATGGATCGTGAGGTTAAAAGACTTAAGCAAAACAAGATACCAATTGTTAAGGTTCGATGGAATGCTCGTAGAGGACCCGAGTTCACCTGGGAGCGTGAAGATCAGATGAAGAAGAAATACCCGCATCTATTTCCAGAAGATTCGTCAACACCTTCAACAGCTTAAAATTTCGGGACGAAATTTATTTAACGGGTAGGTACTGTAGTGACCCGAACTTTTCCATGTTTATATATATTAATTGAGATTGATGTTTACATGATTAAATGTTTCCAACATGTTAAGCAATCAAACTTGTTAATACTTGATTAATTGAAATAGGTTTCATATAGACAATTGACCACCCAAGTTGACCGGTGATTCACGAACGTTAAAACTTGTAAAAAAACTATATGATGACATATATATGGTTATATATATAGTTAACATGATATTATGATAAGTAAACATATCATTAATTATATTAACAATGAACTACATATGTAAAAACAAGACTACTAACTTAATGATTTTGAAACGAGACATATATGTAACGTTTATCGTTGTAACGACATTTAATGTATATATATCATATTAAGAGATATTCGTACATCATAATATCATGATAATATAATAATTTAAAATCTCTTTTGATATTATAAACATTGGGTTAACAACATTTAACAAGATCGTTAACCTAAAGGTTTCAAAACAACACTTACATGTAACGACTAACGATGACTTAACGACTCAGTTAAAATGTATATACATGTAGTGTTTTAATATGTATTTATACACTTTTGAAAGACTTCAATACACTTATCAAAATACTTCTACTTAACAAAAATGCTTACAATTACATTCTCGTTCAGTTTCATCAACAATTCTACTCGTATGCACCCGTATTCGTACTCGTACAATACACAGCTTTTAGATGTATGTACTATTGGTATATACACTCTAATGATCAGCTCTTAGCAGCCCATGTGAGTCACCTAACACATGTGGGAACCATCATTTGGCAACTAGCATGAAATATCTCATAAGATTACAAAAATATGAGTAATCATTCATGACTTATTTACATGAAAACAAAATTACATATCCTTTATATCTAATCCATACACCAACGACCAAAAACACCTACAAACACTTTCATTCTTCAATTTTCTTCATCTAATTGAACTCTCTCAAGTTCTATCTTCAAGTTCTAAGTGTTCTTCATAAATTCCAAAAGTTCTAGTTTCATAAAATCAAGAATACTTTCAAGTTTGCTAGCTCACTTCCAATCTTGTAAGGTGATCATCCAACCTCAAGAAATCTTTGTTTCTTACAGTAGGTTATCATTCTAATACAAGGTAATAATCATATTCAAACTTTGGTTCAATTTCTATAACTATAACAATCTTATTTCAAGTGATGATCTTACTTGAACTTGTTTTCGTGTCATGATTTTGCTTCAAGAACTTTGAGCCATCCAAGGATCCATTGAAGCTAGATCCATTTTTCTCTTTTCCAGTAGGTTCATCCAAGGAACTTAAGGTAGTAATGATGTTCATAACATCATTCGATTCATACATATAAAGCTATCTTTTTCGAAGGTTTAAACTTGTAATCACTAGAACATAGTTTAGTTAATTCTAAACTTGTTCGCAAACAAAAGTTAATCCTTCTAACTTGACTTTTAAAATCAACTAAACACATGTTCTATATCTATATGATATGCTAACTTAATGATTTAAAACCTGGAAACACGAAAAACACCGTAAAACCGGATTTACGCCGTCGTAGTAACACCGCGGGCTGTTTTGGGTTAGTTAATTAAAAACTATGATAAACTTTGATTTAAAAGTTGTTATTCTGAGAAAATGATTTTTATTATGAACATGAAACTATATCCAAAAATTATGGTTAAACTCAAAGTGGAAGTATGTTTTCTAAAATGGTCATCTAGACGTCGTTCTTTCGACTGAAATGACTACCTTTACAAAAACGACTTGTAACTTATTTTTCCGACTAGAAACCTATACTTTTTTTGTTTAGATTCATAAAATAGAGTTCAATATGAAACCATAGCAATTTGATTCACTCAAAACGGATTTAAAATGAAGAAGTTATGGGTAAAACAAGATTGGATAATTTTTCTCATTTTAGCTACGTGAAAATTGGTAACAAATCTATTCCAACCATAACTTAATCAACTTGTATTATATATTATGTAATCTTGAGATACCATAGACACGTATACAATGTTTCGACCTATCATGTCGACACATCTATATATATTTCGGAACAACCATAGACACTCTATATGTGAATGTTGGAGTTAGCTATACAGGGTTGAGGTTGATTCCAAAATATATATAGTTTGAGTTGTGATCAATACTGAGATACGTATACACTGGGTCGTGGATTGATTCAAGATAATAATTATCGATTTATTTCTGTACATCTAACTGTGGACAACTAGTTGTAGGTTACTAACGAGGACAGCTGACTTAATAAACTTAAAACATCAAAATATATTAAAAGTGTTGTAAATATATTTTGAACATACTTTGATATATATGTATATATTGTTATAGGTTCGTGAATCAACCAGTGGCCAAGTCTTACTTCCCGACGAAGTAAAAATCTGTGAAAGTGAGTTATAGTCCCACTTTTAAAATCTAATATTTTTGGGATGAGAATACATGCAGGTTTTATAAATGATTTACAAAATAGACACAAGTACGTGAAACTACATTCTATGGTTGAATTATCGAAATCGAATATGCCCCTTTTTATTAAGTCTGGTAATCTAAGAATTAGGGAACAGACACCCTAATTGACGCGAATCCTAAAGATAGATCTATTGGGCCTAACAAACCCCATCCAAAGTACCGGATGCTTTAGTACTTCGAAATTTATATCATATCCGAAGGGTGTCCCGGAATGATGGGGATATTCTTATATATGCATCTTGTTATTGTCGGTTACCAGGTGTTCACCATATGAATGATTTTTATCTCTATGTATGGGATGTGTATTGAAATATGAAATCTTGTGGTCTATTGTTACGATTTGATATATATAGGTTAAACCTATAACTCACCAACATTTTTGTTGACGTTTTAAGCATGTTTATTCTCAGGTGATTATTAAGAGCTTCCGCTGTCGCATACTTAAATAAGGACAAGATTTGGAGTCCATGCTTGTATGATATTGTGTAAAAACTGCATTCAAGAAACTTATTTTGTTGTAACATATTTGTATTGTAAACCATTATGTAATGGTCGTGTGTAAACATGATATTTTAGATTATCATTATTTGATAATCTACGTAAAGCTTTTTAAACCTTTATTGATGAAATAAAGGTTATGGTTTGTTTAAAATGAATGCAGTCTTTGAAAAACGTCTCATATAGAGGTCAAAACCTCGCAACGAAATCAATTAATATGGAACGTTTTTAATCAATAAGAACGGGACATTTCAACGTACGCGTCATTCAAACATATACTACACGGATGCAAATAGGCTACCACATGAGGAACCCAACCCGCAGGTTGATCTCTCCTATCGAATTAGGCTACCACAAGATAGGGACGCACTGGGCTCCAGCAGACAAGCATCAACTAACATGCAGTCATCACAAGGTACTAACTAATCACAACAATAAGTATATCTAGCAAGCATGACAATCATAATATAACATGCTAAAATATACTATATTCTCCAGTTAGTCCCACTCACCAAATACCAGCAAACGAGAAGGTATTCAGCTATCTAATCACTGAACCTTCTCTTTCTCCTTTTCTCCTGAGAAAACATATACACAAGTTAGTTTCTGTCCGTTAACACCAAATAACACAATATAAAAATTTTTGTCAGAAAAACTGTCCGCTAAAATTTTTATTTACATCAAAATCATCAAAATACAAACGGGCAGCATAACGGCTAAAACTCAACACTTTGGTAAAATATTCTGCCCTGGACACTCAGTCTGTAACGACCCGTCAAAATCGCTATTGACGCGGCACGTTAATCATTGATTCCACAGTGAGGTTTTGACCTCTATATGATACGTTTTGATAAAATATTGCATTCATTAAAATAAGTGACTTTCTAAACATAGAAAGTTATAAACATGTGGGCAAGTGCTTAGGTATAAGCAAAACCCCGAAATACATAAGTCTTTAATTTACAGGTTGACATCACAGTCCAATTATTTATTACACAACGCAGTTTTATTTTGAATGCAATAAACTTTGTACAAAGTATGAGAGACTCCATGCAGGCAACAAGCACATCACAGCGGAAGCATTCTAAGGACCTGAGAATAAAACATGCTAAAAAGTCAACACGAATGTTGGTGAGTTATAGGTTTAATTGCTCGAGTCATAAACATGTATAAAGATAGACCACAAGATTTCATCAAAAGTTTATCAATAGATTCTACGTAACAGAGCACCCTGGTAACTAAACTTAACGCTATAGTGATAATTACCCCATTCGTTTTAATACACGCAAACCAACGTGTCTTAAACTCAAATAACATACGTCCGTTAAAAGGCTAGCGCTCTAGCTCGGACGGGGATGTCAAGCCCTATGGATCCATATACAATTATTCGCGCCCACCAGTCCATATCCTATGTACTGGCAGCTACTAGTTACCAAAGCTAAGGGATTTTCGGTTTAACTCAGTGTAGAATTTTGTATGTACTTGTGTCTTATTGCGTTTAAAATAAATTGCATGTATTCTCAGCCCAAAAATATTTAAAGTATTTAAAAAGGGAGACTATAACTCACAGTTCAATATTGCGATTCAATATTGTAGGCAAATTGCGTAGACGTAATGATGGTAGACGACTGTATGGTTGGTCTTGGATTCAAGAACAATACCCCGAACAATACCCAATATTTTCTTATTTTAAAACGGTTTGAAACCCGAATTAAAAATACCCTCGAATATACTTTATTATTATTAAACTTAAAATTAAAATTATAATTATAAAATTTACGTACATATATATTTATGAAATATTTCGTCGAGCAAAACTGACCTTTTATAGTACTTTTCGATTTACTGTAGCTCATGCGATCGCATGAGTTTTCAGTGTTTTTGCCATGCGATCGCATGGCCGCCTTTTCTGTTTTTGTTTGCTAGTTCGTCGACATCAAATAGTGTTTACTGTAGCAAATAGTGTTTACTGTAGCAAATAGTGTTTACTGTAGCAAATAGTGTTTACTGTAGCAAATAGTGTTTACTGTAGCAAATAGTGTTTTACTGTAGCAAATTAATTTTTACTGTAGGAAAGTCGTTTTTACTTGTACATATATATATATACATACATATAATTGTTCATGAATCGTCGAGAGTAGTCAAAGGTAATTGTATATATGTAACAGTTCTAAAATTTTGAGACTCAATCTAACAGACTTTGTTTAACGTGTTAAAATAATAAATCGTATAGAGAATTGGTTTAAATAAGTCAAAAATTTTCGGGTCATCACAGTACCTCCCCGTTAAAGAAAATTTCGTCCCGAAATTTTGAGTAGTACCTGTTTCATGAGCGATATCAGTGAACAAATGTGGATACTTTTGCTTCATCTGATCTTCACGTTCCCAAGTAAACTCGGGTCCTCGTCTTGCGTTCCAACGAACCCTAACTATCGGTATTTTACTTTGTTTTAATTGTTTGACCTCACGGTCCATGATTTCAACAGGTTCTTCGATAAAATGGAGTTTATCATTGATTCGTATTTCGTCAAGAGGAATTACGACATCCTCTTCAGCTAAACATTTCTTCAAATTTGACACGTGAAATGTGTTGTGAACACTACTAAGTTCTTGCGGTAGCTTTAATCGATAAGCAACTGTTCCAATTCTTTCGGTGATTTCAAAGGGTCCTACATACCTAGGACTTAGCTTTCCTCGTTTACCGAATCGTACAACACCTTTCCAGGGTGACACTTTCAACATGACTTTGTCGCCCACTTGAAATTCTAGCAGTTTTCTTCTTACATCAGCATAACTCTTTTGGCGACTCATGGCCGTTTTCAATCGCTGTTGTATTTGAATGATCTTTTCGGTGGTTTCATGAATAATTTCTGGTCCAGTAAGTTGTCTTTCTCCTACTTCACTCCAACAGATAGGAGATCTGCACTTTCTACCGTAAAGTGCTTCAAATGGTGCTGCGTTGATGCTCGTATGATAGCTGTTATTGTATGAAAATTCTGCCAACGGTAAGTGTCGATCCCAACTGGTTCCAAAGTCAATCACGCATGCCCGTAACATGTCTTCCAATGTTTGTATTGTTCTTTCACTTTGACCATCTGTCTGTGGGTGATAAGCGGTGCTCATATCTAATCGAGTTCCCAATGCTTTTTGTAATGAGTGACAGAAACGTGATGTGAATCGGGTGTCGCGATCAGATATGATAGAGATGGGTACACCATGCCTGGAAACTACTTCCTTCAAATATAGGCGTGCTAATTTCTCCATACTGTCTGTCTCCTTTATTGGTAGAAAGTGAGCTGATTTAGTTAGACGATCAACTATCACCCAAATAGTATCATGACTACTTGCAGTCCTTGACAATTTCGTAATGAAATCCATGGTTATTCTTTCCCATTTCCACTGCGGAATTTCTGGTTGTTGCAGTAATCCTGACGGCTTTTGGTGCTCAGCTTTGACCTTTGCACACGTTAAACATTTGCTTACATAAGTAGCAATTTCTGTTTTCATATTAGGCCACCAATAAAACTTCTTGAGATCGTGGTACATTTTTCCGTTTCCTGGGTGAATTGAGTACCTCGTTTTGTGTGCTTCATCCAGTACTAGTTGCCTTAGGTTACCATGTTTTGGTACCCATATCCTACCAGCAAAATACAGGGTTCCATCGGCTTTTTCTTCAAGTTGTTTTTCTAACCCTTTGCTTATTTCGCCTTTTCCGTTTTCTTCTTTTAAAGCCTCTAACTGTGCTGCTTGAATTTGTTTTGTGAGATCAGTACGAATTGTAATATTCAAAGCTCGGACCCTAAGAGGTTTTACTCTTTCTTTTCGACTTAGGGCATCAGCTACAACATTACCCTTTCCGGGGTGGTAACGGATTTCACAATCGTAATCGTTTAACAACTCTACCCAGCGACGTTGCCTCATATTGAGTTGTTTTTGATCAAAAATATGCTGAAGACTCTTATGGTCGGTGTACACTGTACACTTGGTGCCATATAGATAGTGTCTCCATATTTTGAGTGCAAAAACTACTGCTCCAAGTTCTAAATCGTGCGTCGTATAGTTCTTTTCATGAATTTTTAGTTGTCGTGAGGCATATTGTAACGACCCGGAAATTTCCGACCAAATTTAAACTCTAATCTCTATATGTTTCCGACACGATAAGCAAAAACCCTAATATTGAGTCTAGAAAGTTTGAAATCTATATTTGGATTATCAGTTACCTTTTGACCAAGCCTGACGATTCACGAACCTTTGTGTGTTGGTAAAACTGTAAACATATATGAACTCTAAACATAAGTAATATTATATATATTATAAATTTAAAAATATGAAATATATTTAGGAGATATTTATTAAATTTTTACACTTTGTATATTTTACTTGGAGTTAAGAGCTAGAAAATAATTTAATTTTTATAATCAATTCTATACTATAATGCTTAGAATAAATAAATACTGTTAGTATAAATTTATGAGAATTTGTTTTCGAAGAACTATTATCCGTTTCAAGTTTTTATTACATTAATTTCTTTTCACACGTCCCTTTTTCCTCGACATTTGCATATTACTATATTTGGAGATAGTGTATTGTTTTTGCATAATTCTGTTTATCATCACATCATTTTTAGGACCCGTGAGTTTCATTTAACTTTGTCTTTACCACCTAAAAGCATATATATACATATGCAATGAGATATCATATGGATATCTTGAAAATTAACCAAACCATTCACCACCATATCCAACACTTACGGCCACCTTTGGCCATCACCACCGTCGCCAACCACCATCTTCTTGTGACACCACCTCAAGTCTCGCTTTTGTTGATTCATTGATCATTTCATCACCACCATGACACAATCATCTCTTCAACAAATAAACCACACCATCGAAAACCTGCAACCAATTCTATTCCTGTCCTCCATCGAACAGCACCAATAACTACCATTTAACAATTATCTTCGAACAACCTATCACCATAATAATATATGGTGACCATCAAACTTTCTGTTGATATCGAGAACAAAAACCAAAACCAAACTAAACCCGCTTTGTTTTCCTGATTCTTGTTCGATGACAACACCAACACAAGTACACCATCTCCTTCTTTATACATACATGTGAGTATATATCACCTTTAAAACTACTAAAATTGTTGCCATATGACCATGACTGTTTTGAAAACATGAACCACTATCTCCATCTCTATCTCTCTTTCCCTTAAATTCTTGTAACCGAAGGATCACCTACAATCATATTCTCTCTTGTTTTCTTCTTTATGAATCCAAAACCACCACCATACATAAACACCACCACTTCACCACCTTTCTTTATTTTTCTTCCTCTCTTCTGTTTCATGAGTAAACATCACAAACCTTCATCATGAACACGTGTTAATGTTGTTTATAAACAGCTAATACCGCTGTTTCGCTTCACTACTTTCGTTCGACAATACAACACAAAAATCACTCCAAACACCATAGATATGCTACAGCTATGGTACGTTTTTTTTTTTTTTTTTTCATTAAATGAAGATGAAAATGACACTTATAATGGTGGTGTGGGACAACATGCATATTAAAGAACTTCTTTACAACACATCTTATTTTTACGCATGTGGTTGTTGTTGGAATTTGATTGTCGACCAACATGGGTCCAAGGAAGCCACTTGCGAATATTTTTTTTTTTTGATATTGATTAATTAAAATGATGATGGGGGATGAATATACTAGAAATAACATAAAGTGATGATTAAGAATTAGAAGTGGGTGGGGAGAGTAGTCGGAATGGGGACATCACACACACCCACCATCGAATAAAAAAAAATAGGACAAAACAGTATCACGTGATGATAACACTGCAGCTCGACATTATTTCTGTTTCTAACCCACATATGTATCGATCAAGTAATTAACTTGGACTGGGCTAGTGGAATTAATTATTTACATTAATGGATTTAGGATCTTGGACTTGGTTAAAACTAGTTTTAGGCCGAGAAGTGTGACGAGAGAAGGAGCCATGATAAGAAATGATAATGAATAATGATATTAGCAATAATGATGATGACCACGTTTAAATAATGATCCGTATCCGTATTATGATGACGATAGAATAACATGAACGATGATGAGTTTGATATGGATGATGATTATGATCGATGACCTGTAGAAAGATGATTAATGATTTAGATTATGACGATGATCATATGTAATGTTAATGATGAGGTCGATACATAAAGATGATGATGTTGATAATAGGATGATTGGGATAGAGGACGAATGATGATCTAATAAGATGATTAGGTAATAAGATAAATATTGATTATGAGTATGATACGTGATTAAGTTAGAATGAAAAGGGATCAAGGATAACAGTAACAAAAAAAGTTTTGGATGATTAAAAAGAAGCCAAGAAAATCCGAGTTAAATATATTTACTGTAATTTCAGAAGTACATAAAAAGAGGGATGGTTAGGGGAGTCTTCGAGTTAGCGGGATGTCGCAGGTTCAAACCCGGACTTGGACATATTTTTTAAGGGCTACTCCTTTGAGGTAGTTTACTCAATTATCATATTTATTATTATTATTATTATTATTATTACTATTATTAGTATTATTATTATTATTGAAATGATTTTTATATAAAAACACTATTATTTTTAAAATTATTATTATTAATTTACATTATTATTAAAAACTATTATTATTATTATCATTACTATTTTAATTATCATTATTATTTTAATCATCAATTTTATTATTATTATATTTATATTACATATAATTATATACTAAACACATTAACTTTATTTTTATAAATATTACAAATAACAAATTTTTGATGAAATACTAACATACATGTTAAGGTATCTACATGTATAAATATTAATCATTTTAAAATATATTCAAATTAAATACATATAACATATAAACTGAGAAATAATATATATAAATTTGTTCGATTACAGATATATGTGTTAATATACATTAATGATATAGGTTCGTGAATCCGAGGTCAACCTTACACGTGTTCAATGATGTTATATGTATTTTTACTACAAAATACATTAGGTGAGTATATAGTCCCTTTTAAACTTTAAATATTTTGGGCTGAGAATACATGCGCTACTTTTATAAATGATTTATGTTATGGACGCAAGTGATCAAAAATATATTCTACGTTGAGTTGTACCACTGGCATACTTCCCTGTAGCTTGGTAACTATTATTTACAGCGGTATTGTAAACGCGAATCCTGTTGATAGATCTATCGGGCCTGACAACCCCAACCGGACTGGACGACCAGTATTCAACGGTTGCACAGTACTTCGTTTCGTGACTACACCTTGGTACGGTGTAGTAAGATTTCATAATAAAGGGAATATGCGACGTGATTAAATGTTAAGTATGGTTACCAAGTGCTCAACCACTTAGAATATTTTTATTAAAATGTTTACATATGAAATCTTGTGGTCCATAGTTATAAAGCTGCTAGCATCAAACCTATATATCTCACCAACTTTATGTTGACGTTTTAAAGCATGTTATTCTCAGGTACGAATTAAGTCTTCCGCTGTGCATTTGCTCATGTTAAGGACATTACTTGGAGTCGATCATCGCAATGGGACCAACTGTCGAAGACTTCGTCCGGGTGGATATGGACGGGTCTTTACAGGTGGTATCAGAGCGGTGGTCTTAGTGAACCAGGTTTTGCATTAGTGTGTCTAACTAGTAGCTGTTAGGATACGTTAATGAGTCTGGACTTCGACCGTGCCTGCATGTGAAAAGTTTTGCTTATCATTTCTAGTCGTAAATTATTTGCTTATCATCCTTAGGGAATTGCCTGCTTATCATTCATAAGTCTAGACACGTCTTACTGCATTTAGTGCATCGATAGTGTATAGACAAAATTCATATCTTAGCATATCTGTTACTTTGGACTTTAGTTGACATCTTTTCAAAGATTCTCCGTAATTTACGGGATTTTGGTATTATATATACATATGTAAAGTATGTATTGAAGAGTACCAAATCTAACTTCTATAATCTATTTCATACCAAAAATTCATTTTTCCGATTATACAAGATGGATTTCGCATCTAGTTCGAATTCCTCAGATTATGACAGCTATGCCGATATGGATTTTCATTCAAGCTCCGAAGGCAGCGTCACCGGAATGGATCAACCAATCTCCCATCATCTATTCTGGATGAATTGGGGGTGGGTTCGTAATATACTAAGTCACTGGAGACATGAAGAGGGTGATCCCTTCCATCCACCAAATTGCCCTCTTGGAGATGAACCTGAAGCACTTACCGGCGAACCTGTTCGAGAAACCATTTTCTCTCTCATTTCTAGAGTATCTCGTCACGATTATATACTATCCCATATTTCAGATCTTGTTCATTCGCTCACTCCAACCACCAATCATCCCGGTGTACTAGCAGAAGTTAACGAACTTCGCGCTCGCGTGACGGCTTTGGAGAATATGGTGCGAAGGTTACAAACACCAGCAGCAGCACCAGCAGCATAATCCGTACCACCATCATCAACACCGACAGTACCCATATCAGCCTCAACCACAACCGCGTCGTAAACCTCAACATCACAATTTGTACCTCGGATATCAACATCACACACCTCAATATCACTATCTGTACTTCGAGTATGATATTCGATTATCTTCGCTTTACTTATCGTTCTATCTCATTTATCTTCGTTCGACATGGTAATTATGTAATCTTTAATGTTTTAGAGATCATGTAATCAAGTATTAACGATAAATCAAAAAAAAAAAAATTTAATATCTTATTGACTCATTAGATCCATGATTACATCTGAAGAAAATATATATACAAGTATATTTTCATAAAGATTGTAATTAAAAATTCTTTCGTACAAACTGTTAATGATGAAAATATTTTAACGGGTAGGTAGTACCCGAGGAATATTTAGATCTCACATTAATAAGTTACAGTGTATATTCTTCGAATCTGATTCAACGGTCATTTGCTATCCTACTTACAATCACCGATATACGTATCTGTTCACCCCAAATTTACCATTTCCATTTCAATTTCAAATTTGGATTTTTATCTATCAGAATCCAACAAGTGGCATAAAGAAGAAACATTGGACAAATTAAAAATTGTTAGAAACACACGAATTAACTAATTGAAATCTGTTAAGGATTCCACGCTAACTGTTCCTAGTTAACTGTTCCCAGCTAACTGTTAATTCCGTATTACATTTTATCGCAATTTAGTTTATTGTCATTTAAGTTCTGTTATTTATTTTACGCACTTTAAATAACGGGACACGTATACAAGGTTTCGACCTATCATATCGACCCATCTATATATATATTTCGGAACAACCATAGACACTCTATATGTGAATGTTGGAGTTGGCTATACAGGGTTGAGGTTGATTTCAAAATATATATATGGTTTGAGTTGTGATCAATACTGAGACCGGTACATGGGTCACGATACGTATTAATCAATTCGAATATTATATTATATATTAAATTATATATGAATATATTGGACTAGTGGACAACTGGACTATTGGACTGCTAACTTTGGACAATTATAATAAATTAAAATATTGATTATAACATATGAAACTAAACAAATCTTCAAGTTTGCCACTTGATTTCATCCTAAACCTCATTTGTATCTCGACGTTTACAATCCGCGTACAAACCTATCAGGATTCTTGAAAATACCTCAATCGAGAAGTTGAACCGACCGCACTTCATCTACAGAAGAAAAGATCTATACACATGAAAAACTCTTGAACCCAAAGTCATAGTTTAACACGTACCGCGACGAATTCTTTAGCATTTATTAGCAAAAACAACCTTACGATTCCTTTTCAAAGTAGTCAATTTTGTCACAGCTTCAGCAGAACAACTTCGACCTTTCATTCGAATAAGTTTTATTATAATTTGATATATACGATTGTTTTTCCTCATCGTTACCAGGGAACCTTTCATACTCCGCCATGTTATCATCAGCATTTAATCATCTAAAAACACAATTCGCCCAAAAACACCTCGGATTGATAATCGACGATTCAGATATAACTGCATTAAATGCAGAGGAAACAGTAAAATTTTAGATGGCCTAAATGGCCAAAAGTTTGATGATAAAGAAGGGAATGTTAGGGACGCTCGATAGAAAATTTAGTGCTGAAAAATGGATTGAGCTAACCGTGAAGGAAACAAAGAACAAATACAAGGAATGAACCTGCCTTCAAATAATGCAAATGATTCAGTGTCTGCTGAAACCGTCAGTAAGAACCCTACTCTTTATTCAAAACCTTGCCCGGATGATATTTTTCATCATCATCTTATCTTAGATATTATAAGATATCTTCATATCATTCGTTATACATATTTTTCATATTTCTGGAGATATTTTTACAACTATTCCTATCTGCGATCATTTATCTCTCCGTAACATCTGCGTTACAATATAAAAGAAACTGTGTTAATTTCTAAATTCTGAAACCTCCGAGATTAAAATATAAATGATTTGAAGTAGTGTTGGGAACTGATGCATGAATTAGTATAATATAATGAAACTTGATCAACTTCATTATATTACAGTAAGTCATGTTGAGTTTCTAATGGAATGTGATGATTCACAGTACCATCATCATGTGCCATGTTACACGGCTCTTACATTCAATCCAATCTTCAAACATATTAGGAACATATCATCTTGATAGTTCTATCTTTCCCAGGATAATCTTGTAATTTGACAAATCAAAAATCGTGCCATTACCATTTCTTTCTTAAAGCATTAGCTATGTTCATTTCAAATTTCATACCTATGAATTCCGGACCATTACTCGCTTGACTCGAAGTCGGGAGTAGAAAACGAAAGCATGAAGCTCCGAAAAATAATGAAGAATATGAAGCCCGATAATAACTCCGAAATTACAAACCGTGTATATCAATGCATATAGCGATATAAAGACACGGAGTACTAGAAACACCATAAACCCAAGAGTATAGTAGAAGTAAATAGATTCCTCCGGCGATAGATGGAAGAGAAGAATGATGAATGTGAAAATTAAGAGTATATCAAGAATCAGAATGGGATGGAGCATATTGATGAATGTCTTAAAGTAGGAAGTAAGGAGAAAGAGTAGAAGAAGTGAAGTATGGAAATAAGGAAGTGAAGGAGGTGGATTTATAACAATATATCCGACAAAGAAATCGGAACAGATTATTGCATTAAATCAAAGAAGATCCTAATCGCCGAAGAATCAAATCTTGTTACGTAAGTTTTTCTTTTAAATCCCTTAAATTTCGGAAAATTCACTGTGACTACGTCAAAAGTTAAATCTCTATCTCAATCTTTTGTGACAGCTTCACTCGTATGCTTTACATGATTGAACGTTTTATCTATATCACTCAATGATGATAAAACTCTATTTATCCACTCATATTCGTCATGAAAACATACTTATTGTCAACCATGACGATCTCTACCAAATTTCGGGGACGAAATTTTTTTAACGGGTGGGTACTGTAACGACCCGGAAATTTCCGACCAAATTTAAACTCTAATCTCTATATGTTTCCGACACGATAAGCAAAAACCCTAATATTGAGTCTAGAAAGTTTGAAATCTATATTTGGATTATCAGTTACCTTTTGACCAAGCCTGACGATTCACGAACCTTTGTGTGTTGGTAAAACTGTAAACATATATGAACTCTAAACATAAGTAATATTATATATATTATAAATTTAAAAATATGAAATATATTTAGGAGATATTTATTAAATTTTTACACTTTGTATATTTTACTTGGAGTTAAGAGCTAGAAAATAATTTAATTTTTATAATCAATTCTATACTATAATGCTTAGAATAAATAAATACTGTTAGTATAAATTTATGAGAATTTGTTTTCGAAGAACTATTATCCGTTTCAAGTTTTTATTACATTAATTTCTTTTCACACGTCCCTTTTTCCTCGACATTTGCATATTACTATATTTGGAGATAGTGTATTGTTTTTGCATAATTCTGTTTATCATCACATCATTTTTAGGACCCGTGAGTTTCATTTAACTTTGTCTTTACCACCTAAAAGCATATATATACATATGCAATGAGATATCATATGGATATCTTGAAAATTAACCAAACCATTCACCACCATATCCAACACTTACGGCCACCTTTGGCCATCACCACCGTCGCCAACCACCATCTTCTTGTGACACCACCTCAAGTCTCGCTTTTGTTGATTCATTGATCATTTCATCACCACCATGACACAATCATCTCTTCAACAAATAAACCACACCATCGAAAACCTGCAACCAATTCTATTCCTGTCCTCCATCGAACAGCACCAATAACTACCATTTAACAATTATCTTCGAACAACCTATCACCATAATAATATATGGTGACCATCAAACTTTCTGTTGATATCGAGAACAAAAACCAAAACCAAACTAAACCCGCTTTGTTTTCCTGATTCTTGTTCGATGACAACACCAACACAAGTACACCATCTCCTTCTTTATACATACATGTGAGTATATATCACCTTTAAAACTACTAAAATTGTTGCCATATGACCATGACTGTTTTGAAAACATGAACCACTATCTCCATCTCTATCTCTCTTTCCCTTAAATTCTTGTAACCGAAGGATCACCTACAATCATATTCTCTCTTGTTTTCTTCTTTATGAATCCAAAACCACCACCATACATAAACACCACCACTTCACCACCTTTCTTTATTTTTCTTCCTCTCTTCTGTTTCATGAGTAAACATCACAAACCTTCATCATGAACACGTGTTAATGTTGTTTATAAACAGCTAATACCGCTGTTTCGCTTCACTACTTTCGTTCGACAATACAACACAAAAATCACTCCAAACACCATAGATATGCTACAGCTATGGTACGTTTTTTTTTTTTTTCATTAAATGAAGATGAAAATGACACTTATAATGGTGGTGTGGGATAACATGCATATTAAAGAACTTCTTTACAACACATCTTATTTTTACGCATGTGGTTGTTGTTGGAATTTGATTGTCGACCAACATGGGTCCAAGGAAGCCACTTGCAAATATTTTTTTTTTTGATATTGATTAATTAAAATGATGATGGGGGATGAATATACTAGAAATAACATAAAGTGATGATTAAGAATTAGAAGTGGGTGGGGAGAGTAGTCGGAATGGGGACATCACACACACCCACCATCGAATAAAAAAAAAATAGGACAAAACAGTATCACGTGATGATAACACTGCAGCTCGACATTATTTCTGTTTCTAACCCACATATGTATCGATCAAGTAATTAACTTGGACTGGGCTAGTGGAATTAATTATTTACATTAATGGATTTAGGATCTTGGACTTGGTTAAAACTAGTTTTAGGCCGAGAAGTGTGACGAGAGAAGGAGCCATGATAAGAAATGATAATGAATAATGATATTAGCAATAATGATGATGACCACGTTTAAATAATGATCCGTATCCGTATTATGATGACGATAGAATAACATGAACGATGATGAGTTTGATATGGATGATGATTATGATCGATGACCTGTAGAAAGATGATTAATGATTTAGATTATGACGATGATCATATGTAATGTTAATGATGAGGTCGATACATAAAGATGATGATGTTGATAATAGGATGATTGGGATAGAGGACGAATGATGATCTAATAAGATGATTAGGTAATAAGATAAATATTGATTATGAGTATGATACGTGATTAAGTTAGAATGAAAAGGGATCAAGGATAACAGTAACAAAAAAAGTTTTGGATGATTAAAAAGAAGCCAAGAAAATCCGAGTTAAATATATTTACTGTAATTTCAGAAGTACATAAAAAGAGGGATGGTTAGGGGAGTCTTCGAGTTAGCGGGATGTCGCAGGTTCAAACCCGGACTTGGACATATTTTTTAAGGGCTACTCCTTTGAGGTAGTTTACTCAATTATCATATTTATTATTATTATTATTATTATTATTATTACTATTATTAGTATTATTATTATTATTGAAATGATTTTTATATAAAAACACTATTATTTTTAAAATTATTATTATTAATTTACATTATTATTAAAAACTATTATTATTATTATCATTACTATTTTAATTATCATTATTATTTTAATCATCAATTTTATTATTATTATATTTATATTACATATAATTATATACTAAACACATTAACTTTATTTTTATAAATATTACAAATAACAAATTTTTGATGAAATACTAACATACATGTTAAGGTATCTACATGTATAAATATTAATCATTTTAAAATATATTCAAATTAAATACATATAACATATAAACTGAGAAATAATATATATAAATTTGTTCGATTACAGATATATGTGTTAATATACATTAATGATATAGGTTCGTGAATCCGAGGTCAACCTTACACGTGTTCAATGATGTTATATGTATTTTTACTACAAAATACATTAGGTGAGTATATAGTCCCTTTTAAACTTTAAATATTTTGGGCTGAGAATACATGCGCTATTTTTATAAATGATTTATGTTATGGACGCAAGTGATCAAAAATATATTCTACGTTGAGTTGTACCACTGGCATACTTCCCTGTAGCTTGGTAACTATTATTTACAGCGGTATTGTAAACGCGAATCCTGTTGATAGATCTATCGGGCCTGACAACCCCAACCGGACTGGACGACCAGTATTCAACGGTTGCACAGTACTTCGTTTCGTGACTACACCTTGGTACGGTGTAGTAAGATTTCATAATAAAGGGAATATGCGACGTGATTAAATGTTAAGTATGGTTACCAAGTGCTCAACCACTTAGAATATTTTTATTAAAATGTTTACATATGAAATCTTGTGGTCCATAGTTATAAAGCTGCTAGCATCAAACCTATATATCTCACCAACTTTATGTTGACGTTTTAAAGCATGTTATTCTCAGGTACGAATTAAGTCTTCCGCTGTGCATTTGCTCATGTTAAGGACATTACTTGGAGTCGATCATCGCAATGGGACCAACTGTCGAAGACTTCGTCCGGGTGGATATGGACGGGTCTTTACACATATGCGATGACTTTTGTGCGTTGCATTAATACACATCCTAAACCTTGGCGTGGACCAATCATACTTAATAACTGGAATGAGGATTCCTGTTCCGTGGACCAATCATACTTCTTTCCCTTTTGAGTCAATGCAGTTAAGGGTTTGGCGATTCTAGAGAAATCTTGAATGAATCTTCGGTAGTAACCAGCAAGACCTAAGAATTGGCGAATTTGTGTTGGAGTCTTCGGGATTTCCCATTTACTAATGGCTTCGATCTTGGCGGGGTCAACTTTAATTCCATGTTTACTGACAACATGGCCCAAAAATTGTACTTCTTGTAACCAGAAATCACACTTCGAAAATTTTGCGTACAATTCTTCTTTCTTGAGTATCTCTAGTACCAGTCTTAAGTGTTGCTCATGTTCTTCCTTGTTCTTCGAGTAAATCAATATGTCATCGATAAAAACAATGACAAATTTGTCTAAATACGGTCTACAGATGCGATTCATTAGATCCATGAATACTGCTGGAGCATTAGTTAATCCAAAAGGCATGACTAGGAACTCATAGTGACTGTAACGGGTTCTGAACGCGGTTTTAGGAACATCTTCTTCCTTTACTCTCAGTTGATGATATCCGGAGCATAGATCAATCTTAGAATAAATACTTGATCCTTGCAATTGATCAAACAAATCATCAATCCTCGGTAATGGGTACCGATTCTTGATCGTTAATTTGTTTAATTCTCGGTAATCTATGCACATTCTCATAGATCCATCCTTCTTCTTGACGAACAGAATAGGAGCACCCCAAGGTGAAAAACTAGGACGAATAAATCCACGGTCCGATAATTCTTGCAACTGGTCTTGTAATTCTTGCATTTCTGAAGGTGCAAGTCTATATGGAGATCGGGCTACAGGTGCAGCTCCTGGTATGAGATCAATCTGGAATTCTACACATCTGTGTGGAGGTAGCCCCGGTAATTCTTCTGGAAATACTCCGGGATATTCTCTTACAACCGGCATGTCATTAATGCTTCTTTCTTCAGTATCGATCTTCTTTACATGTGCCAGAATAGCATAACAACCTTTTCTTATAAGTTTCTGGGCCTTCATACAGCTGATAAAGTTCAGCTTTGAGTTGCTCTTCTCCCCATAAATCATTAATGACGTTTCATCCTTACGAGGGATGCGGATTGCTTTCTCAGCGCAAACAACTTCCGCTCTTGTTTTGGACATCCAGTCCATGCCAACGATTACGTCAAAACTTCCTAGTTCTACGGGTATCAAATCGATTTTGAAGGTTTCACCAGCGAGATTCATTTCGCAACCATGGCAAATTTTATCGGCTTTTATCAGTTTACCATTAGCTAATTCAATAGTATATTTATCGTCTAGAGGTAATGATGCACATTTTAGTTTAAAACTAAAGTCTTTACACATATAACTTCTATCAGCACCCGTATCAAACATAATAGAAGCTAGTTGATTATTAACGGTAAACGTACCCGTGACAAGATTAGGATCCTCACGTGCTTTACTGGCACTAACATTAAATGCCCTCCCACGTGCGGGTTCTTTGTTCTTCTCCTTATCAGGGCATTGATTTATAAAGTGACCAGACTTCCCGCATCCAAAACATTTCTTGACATCGGTCAGTTTTGTCTTTACTTCAGAAATGGTGGCATAACAATCTTTCGCCACATGTCCTTTCTTGTTGCACTTATCACAGACCACTTGGCAATAGCCTGCATGATGTGTGTAACACCTTTTGCAGAACGGATGAGGTCCCTTATAGTTAGGACTTGCAGTTGCCCCATCTTGTTTACCTTTAAAAGTTTCTTGTTTCTTCAGGTGAGTACTTTTGCCCTTATAGTCTTCCCATTTCCTCTTTCCTTCAGTTGTCTTGACTTCGGTAATTGGTGCCTTAATCGAACTCTCTGTGATCTGGTCCATGAGTTGGTGTGCCATTGTCATGGCTTCCTGCATCGTATTCGGTTTGGACGATGTAACATTTCCTTTGATATTGATCGATAAACCGTCAATATACATTTCTATCTTTCGTTTCTCGTTTGGCACCAATTCGGGACACAACAAGGCTAGTTCCATGAAACGCTTTTCATAGTTATTGAGATTCGCGCCGATAACCTTCAGATTACGTAACTCAGATTCCATTTTTCTGATCTCGTTTCGAGGACAGTACTCCTCGATTAGCATCTTTTTCAGTTCTTCCCAAGAGATATCATATGCCGTATCTATTCCTTCTGCTTTAGCATAATTGTTCCACCAAGTAAGTGCACCATCTTGCAATGTGCACGAAGCATACTTTGACTTGTCTCCGTTCGCACAATTACTGATTTTGAAAACGGACTCCATCTTTTCAAACCATCGGGTTAGACCGACTGGTCCCTCGGTTCCACTAAACGTCTGTGGTTTGCATCCTTGAAAAGTTTTGTATGAGCATCCGTTTCGTGAGTTTGTGTTTACGGCTGCTGCTTTGGCTGCTACTTCGGCTGTTGCTTTTGCTGCCTCGGCTGCAGCAATTCTTTCATTCACACGTTTCTCGACTAGTTGCTCAAACTCAGCATCCGACATTTGAGACATGTTTCTTCAATAAACACAACAGATATAATTTAATCATATAGAATATTATAGGTAAAATGAGTTGTCAATAGTTAATCGTAGCATATTAATAATATGAACCGATTATTATAAAAGCCTTTTCTTCTTATTAGCATTTTATAATTATTTCTAGGGTATTATCTACCCGTTAAGTTCATACATAATAGCTAGTACAAGGAATTAACTACTAAAATCCTAATAATATTCCACTATGAAAAATTATAGCGAGTTATTACATTATTATGTAATAATAATAATAAGAAATAGTAATAATACAAATAATCATTCCATGCATTTATTATTAATAAACCAAAATAATACAATACCATACAATACCGATATTTTACATAGGCATATTTTACATAACAAGATAGAGGAGCACACATAAGTAATAAAATAGCGCATGGAAGATTTATGGTTGCGAGGTCGTTTATTCAGAACTATCAGAAACTTCTTCCCATTTGGTTCTCTCTGCCAATTGTTTGTGTGCACATGGTCCGACAGACATTCTGGCAGTGTATTTTATTTTTAGTTGGGGTTTTGAGGTACCCGTTGCCTCAGTGGGTTTAATACAATAAGGGTGGTTACGGATCGAATGGTCCTGTTCTTTTTTAATAATTAAGGACATTTTATTATTGTGGTTGTTTTTATTATCTATAGCAAGTTGGAATTTCTCCTTAGTGATCTCTTTTATTTCATTAGCGAAATCTTCCTCCTTACTGATCTCGTCTGATGACGAACTGTCTGAGTCATGTGTAGGAGAATATGATGACGAACTGCAAGAATATGTACCGGTGGTCATGAACCGAAATCTGCCAGGCGTAATCGGCACAACCCGCCCGTCGGCGGTATATCTGGACCAATGTCCATATTTGTTTAGAAATGGGCGATCCTCGTTTACTCCAGGGATCATGGGTCCATGCCAACGATACTGTGGCTCCGGAAAACTAAAGCTGGGTGGAGCTGGAACCTCCTCTGGGTTTACCGGGAGTTGAGATTCCCCGGCTAACACAATTTCTTCTTTAATAGGTATTGGAACGCCCTTTTCAGTTGTGGATAGAATAGATTCAGTGTCCGATTCCGAGTCGTACAAAATGATAGGATTAGAGGAAGTCATCTATCACATAATTGAAACAACAATTACGTTAGCATATAAATATATCACATATAATGTTTTTGACCAAATAATAAGCAAAAATCAGTAAAAACAGATATGGTCATAGTCCAGACTCGCTAATGCATCCTAACAATTACCAGTTAAATACACTAATGTAATTTCTGGTTCCCTATGACCTCAAGCTCGGATACCAACTGTAACGACCCGTCAAAATCGCTATTGACGCGGCACGTTAATCATTGATTCCACAGTGAGGTTTTGACCTCTATATGATACGTTTTGATAAAATATTGCATTCATTAAAATAAGTGACTTTCTAAACATAGAAAGTTATAAACATGTGGGCAAGTGCTTAGGTATAAGCAAAACCCCGAAATACATAAGTCTTTAATTTACAGGTTGACATCACAGTCCAATTATTTATTACACAACGCAGTTTTATTTTGAATGCAATAAACTTTGTACAAAGCATGAGAGACTCCATGCAGGCAACAAGCACATCACAGCGGAAGCATTCTAAGGACCTGAGAATAAAACATGCTAAAAAGTCAACACGAATGTTGGTGAGTTATAGGTTTAATTGCTCGAGTCATAAACATGTATAAAGATAGACCACAAGATTTCATCAAAAGTTTATCAATAGATTCTACGTAACAGAGCACCCTGGTAACTAAACTTAACGCTATAGTGATAATTACCCCATTCGTTTTAATACACGCAAACCAACGTGTCTTAAACTCAAATAACATACGTCCGTTAAAAGGCTAGCGCTCTAGCTCGGACGGGGATGTCAAGCCCTATGGATCCATATACAATTATTCGCGCCCACCAGTCCATATCCTATGTACTGGCAGCTACTAGTTACCAAAGCTAAGGGATTTTCGGTTTAACTCAGTGTAGAATTTTGTATGTACTTGTGTCTTATTGCGTTTAAAATAAATTGCATGTATTCTCAGCCCAAAAATATTTAAAGTATTTAAAAAGGGAGACTATAACTCACAGTTCAATATTGCGATTCAATATTGTAGGCAAATTGCGTAGACGTAATGATGGTAGACGACTGTATGGTTGGTCTTGGATTCAAGAACAATACCCCGAACAATACCCAATATTTTCTTATTTTAAAACGGTTTGAAACCCGAATTAAAAATACCCTCGAATATACTTTATTATTATTAAACTTAAAATTAAAATTATAATTATAATTATAATTATAAAATTTACGTACATATATATTTATGAAATATTTCGTCGAGCAAAACTGACCTTTTATAGTACTTTTCGATTTACTGTAGCTCATGCGATCGCATGAGTTTTCAGTGTTTTTGCCATGCGATCGCATGGCCGCCTTTTCTGTTTTTGTTTGCTAGTTCGTCGACATCAAATAGTGTTTACTGTAGCAAATAGTGTTTACTGTAGCAAATAGTGTTTACTGTAGCAAATAGTGTTTTACTGTAGCAAATTAATTTTTACTGTAGGAAAGTCGTTTTTACTTGTACATATATATATACATACATATAATTGTTCATGAATCGTCGAGAGTAGTCAAAGGTAATTGTATATATGTAACAGTTCTAAAATTTTGAGACTCAATCTAACAGACTTTGTTTAACGTGTTAAAATAATAAATCGTATAGAGAATTGGTTTAAATAAGTCAAAAATTTTCGGGTCATCACACAGTCGGTCGACTGACACTGACAGTCGGTCGACTGTCTACACAATCGGTCTACTGACCTTCTCAGTCGGTCGACTCACTTGGTATTACATCAATCGGCCGAATGTAATTCTCAGTCGGTCGGTTGTCTTCGTTAATCGGTCGGTTCAACCCTCAGTCGGTCGACTGTCGACCGACAGTCGGCCGACTGTGTTCATCTTCATCAGAAACTGAACAAAGGCTACGGACTTCAAACTAAATTCACCAAAACTAGATCTAGAGCTCGTTTTCGACATCAAAACTTACCACAACTCAATTACTACATGTTATAGACTATAAACCCACAACAATTTGACCATAACAACACTTAAATCACTTGTTTTGACACAAATTCAAGCTTTTGAACAAATACACTTAAAAACACCATTTTAACACCAAATTGATCATGAAAGCTCATGATTCATACCTTAAAAGAATCAGTAGAGTGTAAAGAACGTGATTCCAAGACCAATTTGAGCTCAAGATCAACAATGGAGAATTAGGGTTTTGGTAGTTGGAGAAGATGAAGAACGGGGTGGTTTGGGAAAATTCTGGAAAATGCAAGAAAGGGATAGACACAAGTCTATTATTTGGGATTAAATCCCATACTGTGTGACACATGGGTATTTATCAGTTACCTGATATCTTTCGTACGTCATTTGGCAACCCAAACGAAGTCCAAATTAAATAAACAAACCTGTTCTGTGACCCTTGTCACAAACTTGTCCTAACCACATTATTATTTAATAGTAACATTAAATAAAAAATAAAAGCATATAATAACACAATACTAACTTAAGGGCAATCTAGTAATCTTACATCTAGGCCCGATTGAGGATGTTACAGTACTGTTATTAGATAATTTTATCATTAAAAACTATTATTATTATTAGAATTATTAGTTACTTTTATCATTAAGATATAGCATTTCTATTATTATTGTTATTACTATTTTTATTTAATTTGTATTAATGGTATATTATCAATACAATTATCCCTATTACTATTATCATTAATATTAATTTTTTAATATTTATATACCTAATATTAGTATTAATATTATTATTAATATACATATATATTTGTTAATACAAAATATAATCAGATACATATACATATATATGTACCAGATACTGTATGTATATGTATATTAAATACTTATACAGATAAAAGAAAATGTATATATAAATACAGTGTAAAAAAAATATAGATAAGCACGTAATTATATTTAGGAGAATCAAATCCCGTTTCACATCCCTATCATTTTAAAAAATTTTGTTTTTGTATCCCAAAAATGTTACCAGTCGAATCATTCACCTATATCATTCCAAAATCTGCTAACAACTCGTCAGCTTTTTATATTTTTTTATATTTTTTTTTGTACCTGATTATTCTTGATGTCGAGAGTTTTTGCTATAAACAAATGATTCACTGATGATATTAAACAGAAAACCACTCAATCACTTCACCAGTATTATCAATTATCAATTAATACCTCTGTGTCGATCAAATTTTAAACAGAAAATGGAAAGAACAAACCGTCGGTTCCCTGTTTCTTTTCCAATTTTCGTTTAAAATGATTTTGATTTAAATCTCAAAATGTATTAATGTTGTTTTGTTAGGAATCTGTTAAACAATCTTTCTGGGAAGTTTCAATTTTCAATCTTTTATATCGAGTTCGAATTTGAGAAGTCAAAGTTAATTTTCTAAAAGTCAAAGAATCGTTCTTCGCGAAATTCGTTATTGTTTTGAAGTTTCCAGTTAAACTGATAATCGAGAAAGTTTCTAACATTGATTTTAAACGTAATTTGTGCTATAATTTTCTTCTAAAACATTCAAGATTTTAATTTTGATGATTGTGTTTGGAATGTTCTTCACGAACGCAGTAGCAGCTCCTCCCTTATTTTTTTTCCTCATTTTTCTTTATACCAATATCCTTAATCAATTACTGGTGTTTTAAGTACAAATTAGTTTAAACCATGAGCTAGTTATTGTGTTGGTTAATTTGAATCTACTGTCGACTGGTTGTGTTGAAGAAGAAGAATAGGAAATAGGAAATAAAACAGATACAGGTTATAAATAAATTGGAACGGTTTAAATCAGAAAACGGGCAACAGCCCAGCTGGTTAGGAGAGGGTTCGGGTATGCGAGAGGTCAGGGGTTCGAGTCCTTGTTGTGGCAGTAATATTTTTTGGGCCAATTCCTTTGAAGGTAGTCATCTTAAAAATTCATATTATTATTATTATTATTATTATTATTATTATTATTATTATTATTATTATTATTATTATTATTATTATTATTATTATTATTATTATTATTAGTAACATATGTATTATCATAAATATAATCATTATTACTATTAACATGATTATCATTAGTAATATTGTTATTATTAGTATCATTATGATAATTCTTACTAAATTTATTATTTTGTTAAAACTAACATTATTATTAGTACCAATATTATCTATATCATTATTATTAAAATAATTACATGTATGAAAATAAAAGTTTTATAGATATTATTAAAGTTATGAGTATGTTTTAATCATAGTAATAAAATTTATATAAATATCCATATATAACAAGTTAGGATTTTTATTAAAATACTAATCAAATATATATAACTATATTAATAATAAACATTTTGAATATATATACACAAATTAAATATATATAATATATAAATTAAGATATAATAAATAAATTCGTTCAGTTACGAGTATATGTATTAATAAATATATGAATGATATAGGTTCATGAATCCGAGGCCAACCCTACACTTGTTCAATGTCGTCATATGTATTTTTACTACAAAATACATTATTGTGAGTTCATTTGCTCCCTTTTACTCTTTACGTTTTTGGGCTGAGAATACATGCAAATACTTTTATAACTGTTTTACGAAATAGACACAAGTAATCGAAATTACGTTCTATGATTGAATGATCGAAACTGAATATGCCCCTTTTTATTAAGTCTGGTAATCTAAGAATTAGGGAACAAACACCCTAATTGATGCGAACTCTAAAGATAGATCTATCGGGCCCAACAAGCCCCATCCAAAGTACCGGATGCTTTAGTACTTTGAAATTTATATCATGTCCGAAGGAGGATCCCGGAATGATGGGGATATTCTTATATGTATATTGTGAATGTCGATTACCAGGTGTTCAATCCATATGAATGATATTTTTGTCTCTATGTATGGGACGTATATTTATGAGAAATTGAAATATGAAATCTTGTGGTCTATTAAAATATTGAAATGATTGTTATGATAAACTAATGAACTCACCAACCTTTTAGTTGACACTTTAAAGCATGTTTATTCTCAGGTACGACAGAAATCTTCCGCTGTGCAATTGCTCATTTTAAAGATATTATTTGGAGTCATTCATGACATATTTCAAAAGACGTTGCATTCGAGTTGTTGAATTCATCAAGATTATTGTTAAGTCAATTATAGTTAGATATATTATGAAATAGTATGCCTGCCGTCAACTTTTGATATAATGAAAGATTATCTTTTCAAAAATGAATGCAATGTTTGTAAAATGTATCATATAGAGGTCAAGTACCTCGCGATGAAATCAACTGTTGTGAATCATTTATAATCGATGTGGACTTTGTTCGGATGGATTAGGATGGGTCCTTTCAGTTGGTATCAGAGTGGTGGTCTTAGCGAACCAGGTCTTGCATTAGTGAGTCTAACTGATAGTCGTTAGAATGCATTAGTGAGTCTGGACTTCGACCGTGTCTGCATGTCAAAATTTTTGCTTATCATTTAGTGTCGAAAAATTAATTGCTCATCATCCTTAACGTCTAGACACGTCCTACTGCCTCTATTGCATGGACAGTGTATAGATAAATTCATATCTTAGCATATCTGTTATTGTTACCTTTGCCTGACAAATTCCGTAGATTCCTCTGTAACTTATGGGATTTTAGTATTATATATGCATATGTAAACTATGTATTGCAGGGTACTAATCTACGTCCTATAATCTATTTCTTATCGAAAATCCTTTATCTGATCGTATGAGATGAATCCCTCAACCAGTTCGAATTCCTCGGATTTCGACAGCTATTCCAATATGGAGTTTCACCTAAGCTCCGAAAGCAGTGTCACCAGAATGAATCAACCAATCATCTATCCCCAATTCATCTGATGAGTTCGTAGTCAACTTAATCAATGGAAATGAGAAGAAGGCGATGCTTTCCATCAACCAAATTTCCCTCTTGGCGGTGAACCTGAAACACTCACCGGCGAACCCATTCGAAACATTATCTTCACTCTCATTTCCTGGATACCACGCAACAACTATATGATATCCAAAATTCTGAATATTATTCATTCGCTCGTTCCGACCAACAATTATCCTGGAATAATAGAAGAAGTCAACGAACTTCGCGCTCGAGTAATAAATTTGGAGAACATGGTGCAAAATGTACCAGCTTCAACAACATCACCGGCACCAACAGTATCACCAACATCATCATCAACCCCAGCACCAACAACACTTGTAGCACTGACAGCAACAGTACCATTATCAGCAGCACCAGCAACATAACTAGTACCAACAACAACAACATCATCACACGTCACAACCTCGCAATCTATACCTCAAGCATAATCATCGTTCTACGTATCGTTCTACATCGATTATCTTCGTTCTTCATGGCGATTAAGTAATCTCTAAATGTTTTAGAGATTATGTATTCTAGTTCTAACGGTAAACCAAATGAGTTTAATATCAAATTAACTCAATGAATTCATGATTGCATCTGAAGAAAATATATATGTATATATGTTTTCATAAAGATTGTAATTAAAAATTCTTTCGTACAAAATGTTAATTGTGAAAATATTTTAACGGGTAGGTAATACCCGAGAAATATTTAGATTTCACTTTAATAAGTTACACTGTACATTCGACGAAGCTGATTCAACAGTCATTTACTATCCTACTTACATCTACCGATATACGAATCCGTTTACCACAGAATAACCATTTTCATTCAAATTCAATTTCATATTTGGATTTTGACTTACCAGAATCCAACAAGTGGCATAATGAAGAAATAATGGACACAACAAAAATTGATTAGAAACAGACTAATTAACAATATGAAATTTTAGTAAGAAACCACGCTAACAAGATCCTAGCTAACTGTTCCTAGCTAACTGTTAATTCCGTATTACATTTTATTTTATCGCAATTTATTTATCGCAATTTAATTATCGCAGTTTATTTATCGCAATTTATATTCTCGCAATTTTATTTATCGTCATTTAATTTCTGTTATTTATTTTACGCACTTTAAATATCGGAACACGTATACAAGATTTTGACATATCATATCGACAAATCTATATATATTATTTGGAATCACCATAGACACTCTATATGCAGTAATGATCGAGTTCTCTATACAGGGTTGAGGTTGATTTTACAATAATATATATACTTTGAGTTGTGATCGAGTCTGAGACATGTACACGGGTCACGATACGTATTAATTAATTCGAATATTATATATTAAATTATATATGAATTATTGGACTGTTAACTGTGAATTATCGACTGTGGACTAACGACATTGGATAATTAAAATGAATTAAAATATTGATTATAACATATGAAACTAAACATTTCTTCAAAAATTGCCACTTGATTTCGTCTTAAACCTCATTTGTATCTTTACGATTACATTCTGCGTTCAAACCTTTCATGATTCTTAAAAACACCTCAATCGAGAGGATGAACCAACCGCACTTCATCTACGGAAGAAAAGATTAATGCCTATAGTTATGCACCTGAAAAACTTTCGGAAACTGAATAAACGTTTAATACATAACTGTGCTAATTCCTTAGTGTTATTATTACCCAAAATAACTTAGTAATCCCTTCCAAATTAGCAAATTTTGTCACATCTCCAACAAGTCAACTTCGACTTTTCATTTGGATTAACCTTATTATAACTTTGATATATATGCGTGCTCTTTTATTGTTACCGGGGAACCTTTCATATTTTACCATATTACCAGCAGACATACCAGCAACCTCGTTGCTTCTTGGTTAAATCTCTCTGATAAATCATTATATTTATTCACTGAAACCCTATCATATACCCATCCGCATCTTATAACGAGAACTGCCATAACAATTACCGGGAATCAGCAATCAGTACTTTGAAAACTCACAGCATATCTACATTAACAGTTATATGTATGACATTTATCTCTTAGAATTATGATCTCTCATTCTGAAATTCTGAAAAGCACTCAGTCACAAATCAATACTCTGAATGTTGAAAAAGCTGAATGAAGCAGCAGAAACTGTAGATAACCGTAAACGACCATAATCATCGAAAGTTTGATGATAAAGATTAGTATGTTGGAAAAGCTCAGAAAAGTTGGAACTGGAAAGCGGATTGAGCTAACCATAAAGGAAACCAAGGAGAAATACAAGTAACATACCCTAAATTCATAGAACCCAGATAAATCTAGATCCGTTGAAATCTTTAGAGAATATCTTGCTCCGATGTCATGTTAAAATCTTGCGGAAAATCTTTCTCCATCAACCATCGAACTTAGAAATTCCAAAATATCATCATCAATATCTTCGATATTTCTGAGGATATATTCATAAATATTCTCGTCCGAAATTATATACCTCTTCGTGCTTCCTGTGTATCATTATATTGGAAACATTCAATAGAAAATTTAGTACCGAAAAGCAGATTATGCGAAACTATGAAGAAAGCCGTGGACAAATCACAAAGAATAAGTTTGACTTCAAAGAATCCAAATGATTCAATGTCTGCTAAAGTCTATAATGAATATCTTGCTCTTTACTCTAAACCCTTGCGGACAATAGTTTCTATCATCCTCTGATCTTAGATATTCCGAGATATTATCGTATCTTTCATTATAAATATCCTCCATATTTCTGAAGATATTTTCATAACTATTCTTATCTGAAATCATTAATCTCTTCATGCTATCAGTGTTACATCATATGAAAACTGTTAGTTTCTATATTCTGTAAACTTTCGAGTTTAAAATATGAATGTTATTGAAGTAATGGTGGGAACTGATGCATGAGTTAGTATAATATAATGACACTTGATCAACGTGATTATATTACAGTAAGTCATGCTGAGTTTCTAAATGGAATATGATGATTCACAGATCATAACGTCATTATGTGCCATGTTACATAACTCTTTCATTCTGCTTAACTTCTGAAAATATCAAGAAATTATATTCTTGATAGTTTCTATTCTTGGTGATTCTGGTAATTTAACAAGTCAAAATCGTGCTATTACAATCTCACTCTTAGAACGTTAGTTATGTTCATTCAAAACTTCATACCTACGAATCCTGGATCATTATTCGCTTGATTTAAAGTCGGGAAGAGGAAACAAAAGAATGAAGATCTGAAATAAAGATGGGAGTATAAATCACAGTAAATAAGAGAAAGCGTTAACTGTGGATGACAATGATTATATGAGACAGAAGCAGGGACTTCAAAATATAAGGAAAGATATAAAACCCAATAACAACACAGGAATTACAAACCGTGTATATCAATGCGTATAGCAATATAAAGATACGGGAGAATTAGGAATACTATCACCCCAAGGTAATAGTAAAAGTGAATAGATTACTTCGGTGGTAGATGAAAAAGGAGAAGGATTGATATTAAAGTCAGAATTATATCCAGAATTAAAACTGGATTAAGCATATTGACTGATGAATTGGAAATATGAATTAAAGTGTAGAAAACGAGAATGGTGGAAAATAATGGAACGGAAGAAGTTCATTTACAGTGGAAATAACAAACAAAGCAATCGGGACAGATCATCGCATTTAATTAAAGAGATCCTAATTTCCATAAATCTTGAAGAAACAGATCTTATGGATTTTCAAGATTTTCATTAATCCCTTGAATTCCGGAATTCAACTCCCTACGTCAAAAGTTAAGACGCACCTTAATTTCTAAACTCAACCCTAACTCTGTTAAAAGTTAAGACGAATCTTTACTTATCCTATTTCAATCTTTTGTGATAGCTTCATTCGTAGTCTTCGAATAATCAAATTGTTTTATCCACATTACTCAATGATGATAAAATTCTATTTATCAAATCATATTCGTCATGAAAACATTTTTATTGTTATCCATGACCACCTCACTCAAATTTTCGGACGAAATTTCTTTTAACGGGTAGGTACTGTGATGACCCGGGCATTTTCGACCAAATTTAAACTTAATCTTTATATGGTTTCGAAACGATAAGCAAAATCTGTAATGTTGAGTCTCGAAAGTTTTGAAATCTATATTCATGTAATCAATTACCCTTTGACTGTGTCCGACGATTCACGAACCATTAATTGATAATAAATACATATATATGAATGTAAGTATATAGAGTAATTTGAATTTATAAAATATAATTTAAATATTAAAATGAAATATGTAAAATAAGTTACAAAATAAATATGATGTAATTTAAAATGAATCTATATATAAATATGAATAATTTTTATGTATATGTACTTTATAATATATATATATATATATATAATTTATAAATAATAATGATTCAATAGAAGTTATTACATAATATGTTATATGATTAGTAGATATTCCATAATTAATAATATAAAATACAAATTAAAATATTGTTATATTAAAATTATTACTTACATAAATATTAATATTAGTAGTAACATCAGTATTACTAATATTATTATATATGAAATCTGGTACATTTGATTTAGAATTATTATTTAATATTATTAATATTATTATAAGTATTGGTAATGTCATAAGTAGTAGTAAATTTAAAATTTTATTTATGATTAATATTAGTACTGTTATTAGATAATATTATCATTAAAAACTATTATTATTAGAATTATTAGTTACTTTTATCATTAAGATATAGCATTTCTATTATTATTGTTATTAGTATTTTTATTTAATTTGTATTAATGATATATTATCAATACAATTATCCCTATTACTATTATCATTAATATTAATTTTTTAATATTTATATACCTAATATTAGTATTAATATTATTATTAATATACATATATATTTGTTAATACAAAATATAATCAGATACATATACATATATATGTACCAGATACTGTATGTATATGTATATTAAATACTTATATAGATAAAAGAAAATGTATATATAAATACAGTGTAAAAAAAAATATAGATAAGCACGTAATTATATTTAGGAGAATCAAATCCCGTTTCACATCCCTATCACTTTATAAAATTTTGTTTTTGTATCCCAAAAATGTTACCAGTCGAATCATTCACCTATATCATTCCAAAATCTACTAACAACTCGTCAGCTTTTTATATTTTTTTTATATTTTTTTTTGTACCTGATTATTCTTGATGTCGAGAGTTTTTACTATAAACATTCACTGATGATATTAAACAGAAAACCACTCAATCACTTCACCAGTATTATCAATTATCAATTAATACCTCTGTGTCGATCAAATTTTAAACAGAAAATGGAAAGAACAAACCGTCGGTTCCCTGTTTCTTTTCCAATTTTCGATTAAAATGATTTTGATTTAAATCTCAAAATGTATTAACGTTGTTTTGTTAGGAATCTGTTAAACAATCTTTCTGGGAAGTTTCAATTTTCAATCTTTTATATCGAGTTCGAATTTGAGAAGTCAAAGTTAATTTTCTAAAAGTCAAAGAATCGTTCTTCGTGAAATTCGTTATTGTTTTGAAGTTTCCAGTAAAACTGATAATCGAGAAAGTTTCTAACATTGATTTTAAACATAATTTGTGTTATAATTTTCTTCTAAAACATTCAAGATTTTAATTTTGATGATTGAGTTTGGAATGTTCTTCACGAACGCAGTAGCAGCTCCTCTCTTATTTTTTTTCCTCATTTTTCTTTATACCAATATCTTTAATCAATTACTGGTGTTTTAAGTACAAATTAGTTTAAACCATGAGCTAGTTATTGTGTTGGTTAATTTGAATCTACTGTCGACTGGTTGTGTTGAAGAAGAAGAATAGGAAATAGGAAATAAAACAGATACAGGTTATAAATAAATTTGAATGGTTTAAACCAGAAAACGGGCAACAGCCCAGCTGGTTAGGAGAGGGTTCGGGTATGCGAGAGGTCGGGGGTTCGAGTCCTTGTTGTGGCAGTAATATTTTTTGGGCCAATTCCTTTGAAGGTAGTCATCTTAAAAATTCATATTATTATTATTATTATTATTATTATTATTATTATTATTATTATTATTATTATTATTATTATTATTATTATTATTATTATTATTATTATTATTATTATTATTATTATTATTATTATTATTATTAGTAACATATGTATTATCATAAATATAATCATTATTACTATTAACATGATTATCATTAGTAATATTGTTATTATTAGGATCATTATGATAATTCTTACTAAATTTATTATTTTTTTAAAACTAACATTATTATTAGTACCAATATTATCTATATCATTATTATTAAAATAATTACATGTATGAAAATAAATGTTTTATAGATATTATTAAAGTTATAAGTATGTTTTAATCATAGTGATAAAATTTATATAAATATCCATATATAACAAGTTAGGATATTTATTAAAATACTAATCAAATATATATAAATATATTAATAATAAACATTTTGAATATATATACACAAATTAAATATATATAATATATAAATTAAGATATAATAAATAAATTCGTTCAGTTACGAGTATATGTATTAATAAATATATGAATGATATAGGTTCATGAATCCGAGGCCAACCCTACACTTGTTCAATGTCATCATATGTATTTTTACTACAAAATACATTATTGTGAGTTCATTTGCTCCCTTTTACTCTTTACGTTTTTGGGCTGAGAATACATGCAAATACTTTTATAACTGTTTTACGAAATAGACACAAGTAATCGAAATTACGTTCTATGGTTGAATGATCAAAACTGAATATGCCCCTTTTTATTAAGTCTGGTAATCTAAGAATTAGGGAACAGACACCCTAATTGACGCGAACTCTAAATATAGATCTATCGGGCCCAACAAGCCCCATCCAAAGTACCGGATGCTTTAGTACTTCGAAATTTATATCATGTCCGAAGGAGGATCCCGGAATGATGGGGATATTCTTATATGTATATTGTGAATGTCGATTACCAGGTGTTCAATCCATATGAATGATATTTTTGTCTCTATGTATGGGACGTATGTTTATGAGAAATTGAAATATGAAATCTTGTGGTCTATTAAAATATTGAAATGATTGTTATGATAAACTAATGAACTCACCAACCTTTTGGTTGACACTTTAAAGCATGTTTATTCTCAGGTACGACAGAAATCTTCCGCTGTGCAATTGCTCATTTTAAAGATATTATTTGGAGTCATTCATGACATATTTCAAAAGACGTTGCATTCGAGTCGTTGAATTCATCAAGATTATTGTTAAGTCAATTATAGTTAGATATATTATGAAATGGTATGCCTGCCGTCAACTTTTGATATAATGAAAGATTGTTTTTTCAAAAATGAATGCAATGTTTGTAAAATGTATCATATAGAGGTCAAGTACCTCGCGATGAAATCAACTGTTGTGAATCATTTATAATCGATGTGGACTTTGTCCGGATGGATTAGGACGGGTCCTTTCACGTGTTAGTTGATAGGTACTAACCGATTATCCACTAATATTTTGTGAGATGTTGTGATAAGACAGGTATGGCTGATCAAATTCAGAACATCGATACCCCCTTGACCCCCAGACTAACAAGAGCATCCTCAGAGGAGCTTAGTGCAGAAGATGATTTACAAAAGTATAATTTTCAATTACAAAGTCAACTGAATGAAATGAGGGATAAAATACGAGAGTTGGAACAACAAAAGTCGCAAGCAGATATTACTACTATTCCTCCATTCACAACTATTCCAGGTACACCTCCAGAATATGTAACTTCGCAAAGTGCGTCTATGCCTATTAGAGGCGCATTGCCACACCGATCGCAACCACAATCTCAAATTTCACTCCAGTCTAATTATTCAAATCCAGTACATATGTTGTATCCGTATCAGATCTTTCAACAATCCTCAATTAAAACCAAGAAAAAGTGTACCTATAAACAGTTCTTAAATTGTAATCCTCCTACGTATTTGGGCAGTACTAACCCGAATAACACATTAAATTGGCTGAGAGAAGTGGATCGGGCATTTGAAGCGTGTCAATGTGAACCAGAACTCAGAGTTACTTTTGCTTGTCGGTTATTGAAGAATAATGCTATGGTATGGTGGGATTCTGTCATTACCCATATAACAAAGGAACAATTTTGTCAAATCACTTGGGAGCAATTTTGTGAAAAAGTGTACGAACAGTATTGTACCATGTACGAGATAGGAAAGTTAAGGAGAGAGTTTATGGAATTGAAAATGACCGAACAAATGTCTGTGGATGATGCGATTGATTAATATACTGACAAACTAAGGTTTTCGCATCAATGGGTTCCAGATGAACGATCTAAAATTGATCATTTTGTGGAAATGTTATTACCGGATGATGTTATGTGAGGTGTTTACGAAATAGTTATATTTTTATTGCGAAATACTATTAAATACGAAACAATTTTACACAAGTTATTTATTTATTTATAGAGTGGATATATCTAAACCTTGTTATAACACTATAGGCAGTGTACCTAATCGTAGAGTAGTGTAGTTTTTAGTAAGTCCGGTTCGTTCCGCAGGGAGCTAGCCAAGTTTAACGCTATATTTTTAAAACTATATTTGTATAAATATATATATATATATATATATATATATATATATATATATATATATATATATATATATATATATACACACAAGTAGTATTATTATTATTATAAAAAGGGGGTTTTACCGTTTAATGACTGGTTTGTCGATTTTATGTCTTAAGTTGCAATTAAAACATAATGTAAAATATTAAATATACAAATGACTTAATTTAAAGCGTAAAGTAAATAACGATAATAAAAGTACGATAATTTAAAGTGCGATAAATAAAATGACGATAAATAAAATTGCGATAATTAAAAGTGCGATAATTAAAAGTGCGATAAGATATAAAATAAAGGAATTATGCTTATTTAAACTTCCGTAATCATGATGTTCGACGTGTTGATTTTAATTTATTATCATGGGTTAATTGTCCTTTGTCCTGGATTATTCTATATGTCCATACGGTTTTGTCCATAATAGTCCATCAGTCATAAATATAAAGTGCGAGGATCTTCGTCAAATTATCCTTATACCTGAAGTCAAATATTCCAACTAATTGGGGATTCGAACTGTAACAAGGTCTTAATACTTTGTTTAATGAATACACCAGGTTATCGACTGCGTGTAATCCAAGGTTTTACTACTTTGTTAACAATTACACCAATTACCCTTGAATGTAATCCACCCCTGTTTTAATGAGTCCATTAACTATTAATCCATCCCCGTGTCCGGTCAAATGAACAATAATTTGTATTTATAAATATCCCGCCCACCGTACCCGATTAAGCATATGTGGTTATTTATAGATATGTCAAATTGTAACCTTTATATTAAATTAACGAGGTATCGTTTAGTTAATATAAAGCCCATTAATAGCCCATAGTCTAATTTCCACAAGTGTCGTTCTTTTGTCCAAACCCCAATTATGATCGAAAACCCAATTACCCAATCTTAATATTTAGCCCAACATCATGATTACTTCAGCTTAAATAAGCATAATAATAACTTAGCTACGAGACATTAATTTAAAAAGGTTGAACATAACTTACAATGAGTATTAATCGCATAGTGTTACACGGACAGAATTTCGACTTACAAACTTACAACATTCGCTACCATAACCTTATTATTATTAAACTTAAATTAAAATTATAATTAAAATATAAATATAAATATATATTTGAGAGATAGAGAGTAGATAGATATATATTGTGTATATAAAACGTCGAGCAAACTACCTTTTTATAGAACCTGGCCAGCTACAGTGAGCCATGCGATCGCATGGGTTTAAGGCTACCAGGCCATGCGATTGCATGGCAGCCATCTCCTGGTCACATTGCATTTTAAACGTGGGCTGCTCGTATTTATTTAATATATAATATAATATATATAATTTTATATAATTATATATATATTATATTATATTCTTGTGCATCGTTGACTTGTAATTTTAGGTCCATTGCGTCGCGCGTTGATAGTTGGTTCATGTCCCAGTTCCGAATTTTCGAACGTCCTTTCGTATGATTTAATATCTTGTACTTTGCGTTTCGCGGCTTGTACTCTTGTAATTTTGAGACGTTTCTCATCAATAAATTGAACCACTTGGATTATATTTTGTACTTTTTAGCTTTTTGGTCGTTTGCGTCTTCAAATCGTCGAATCTGTCTTTTGTCTTCACCTTTTATTATTTAAACGAATATCACTCGTAAATAGAACAATTGCAATTAAAAGCTTGTCTTTCTTGAAGGATAATGCTATGAAATATATGTTCGTTTTTAGCATTATCAAATATTCCCACACTTGAGCGTTGCTTGTCCTCAAGCAATATAGAACTTGAATATAACTTTACTAGAATCACTTCTTTATTCTTCACACTTTGTACATCAGTGATTTTAATACGGCGGAATGAACAATGGTAGTAACGATGTGGTTTATAGTCCCACATGACTTTAAAAATTTAGATCCTTTAGGAAATTGGATCTTTATGAAAACATTTCATCTTTTGAAAATTCAATCTAGCTTTTACCCTAGATAAATTTTCCGGAATAACCCTTCACCGGTGTTTGCAAAATATTTTTGTGGGTTTTGTGGGTTTCAGATTTGAAAATTTTAGCTCAAAACTTGCGGTTTTGTGTCACCCACTTGCTAACCTTGTATTAGGAAAGCAACACATCCAGAATACTTGCTCCGTATATTACCTTTCGGTAAACTACCGTCCGGTTGTAAAGGAAAGCGTTAAACAAGCAACTGTTAAGGCAATGTCCCGTGACATGCTTTTGATTATGGTCTATATCGTGTCGAATGTAATTACTATCCTTTGTAGGAGCAATAGTAAAGATCACCCTATAGTTTTTCGGTCTGGCACAAGGTCCTGTCTTTGACCATGCTATGCAACCACCGTTCTTAAGGTTGACACCTGATTTGGTTCAGGTGACCTAATGAATTCTAGGTGAATTCCTAGGATTTTACGTTCAATGGTAATGAACGCATTGAAAATAGGGTTTTCAGAAAACAAATCGGTTTGTAATTTGATCAAAATATTTTCTCGTTCAAACTCGAGTTTAGATATCATCGAATTCCATGAGTTGTAATTCTCAATCTTTAAGGTCAATCTCAAGGATTGAGTAATATCAGTCTTAAAAGCTGATTTTTGATCTTTAAGGAGATTATCCTTTCTGGGAATCTGATTCATTAATCTTATAAGCTAATTTGCACGGTGCCCCCCCCCCCATTGTACGAGACAGATCCTCTCATGGTTAGGATAAGTCTGATCACTTGGCGACCCTGTTTGATGCTGAGGTCCGTGGATTTTCAGCTGATTTTCGAGAAAACTTTTCAAGGTTTTTCGTAGACTCTACAACTGGTCTAGACGACAACTTCCTGGCCTAAATTAAGAAGCGCGTGTCTTTTTCTCGGAAGACTTACTTCCTTTTAAATTCTATTTATATTACAATAAACTGGGTAAAACTGATTAATATCGTCCAAAACAAAATTATCTTCAATTATTTGTACAAAAATATGTGATATATGTTCTAAATAACTTGGTAATTTTTCCCACAGTTGGTTTTTATTTTCCTTTCTTTGCCTTTTTATTCTCCTATATTCCATTTTAAATGAATTCAAGCGTTTTGGGTTGTTTCTCAATTTATGTCCTTTTCGAGGTAACAATAATTTCGGTGTAAACACCTAGTTTTATCGTTCATAAATATGTATAAACATGATTTTGAGTTCATTTATTTAAAAATTTTACTAGAATTGGGTAGTCAGTATATAAGACTAGTGCTGTTATTTATTATTAGAGAGCACTAGATTCTAATACAACTACTGCGTTACTAGTATTTTTAATGGTAACCAAGTGTTTAAATTAAAATTTTAAAACCCGAAAGAATTTAACCCCTTCCCACACTTAAGATCTTGCAATGCCCTCATTTGCAAGAAATCAGTAACAATTTAAATTATTGAGGGTGATTAGCGTAAAAAGATGATTAAAATATTACCAAAGTTTCCAAACATATTGTTGTATGCTTTGAATGATAAATGATGCACTTCATTTGTTCATTCCGTCTATTGTTATTTCACACTTGTTTTTCGTTTTGTCGTCAAAATTAATAGCTTTTGCTGAACTTAATGCCAGTCTTTGAAAATGAGCTGTTTTACCCTGTTGTGTACATGAGATAAAATACATACAATACAAATATAAATATGCATGGTAATTTGAAATGGGACTTAATATCCCACTTTCAAATTACAAAAATGAAATATTAGAACAAAATAATAAAAATATTAAACATTACATTAAAGTATCAAAATGTTAAATGTTTAGCATAAATAGATAAAAATAATAAAAGAGAAGACATCACCAATGGAACACTATTGATTTAGATAAGGGTTCCAGTTCATATCATCGTTCGGGTTCCATGGTTGGTGATAGGTGTTCTGGTAGGCTTGATTGGGGTCGTACAGGTCATAGGGTGGTCGCATGTCGGGCTGATGTTGTAATGCCCCGTACAAAACCTTCGTGTACGAATCATCAACAACAGGATCATTACAAGGTTAAGTACTACATGCTGTAATAAAAGAAGTTGCATTCACGATAAAAGATGACGTCATAACCGACGTCAATTGTTTTACACCAACAGTATGCTTCTACGAATAGCAAGCATGAATAAATGTATGTGACCCTTAGGTCGTTACAAAACATAGTTTCAAATGTATTAAAATTTGAATGCAAGATAAACAGTTCATGCGGTGATAATCACTAGAGCAGCGGGTGTCTACGGCAAGACTAGTACACAGCGGAAGCAACCTTAAGCACCTGAGAAAAACATGCTTAAAAACGTCAACACAAAGGTTGGTGAGCTATAGTTTAAGTATAACAGTATGTAAGGTAGGCCACGAGATTTCAGTGCTACAAAGAGCGTTTCAAAACAGTATGATAAAGTATATGTTAACCGTGGGCACTTGGAAACTAACTTAACGTTTATACCCCCTGAAAGTACACTTGGCAAGTGCGTATGTTTACGAAGTATTAAAAACTTGTTAAATGCTAGCGCGACTAGCCCGAGTGGGGATGTCAAACCCTATCGATCCATATCTAAGATTCGCGTTCACGGTTCAAAAACCAATGATTAAACGTTACCGAGCTAAAGGGAATGTTTATGCCATTGTATAACCCACACATATATAAGTTTAAGTACTCATGCCTAGTATGTAAAACGTAAAATGCGCATGTATTCTCAGTTCCCAAAATAGTTAAAGTAAAAAGGGAATGCTATAACTCACAATGATAAAGTAGCGGTAAAGTATGACTCGGAAAGTAAGCAAGTAATGAAGGTTGTCCAAACGGGTCCTCAACCTAAGTCAAATAGTAATAAGTCAGTAAATCGTCCGAATAGTTTTAAAAGTATGTAAATAAGGTCTTAAGGGTCATCATCATTCATCATCAAACAAAAGGTGTAAAGTAAGTTTCGTTCATGAAAGTAGTTTAAAACAAAGGCTGAGTTCGGTCAGTCACCACGGCCTCAATACCTACTGAAATAAGGTGAGACCAGTGGACATGGCTCTGTATATGAGTCCTTTATTTGTGGTAAAAATTACAGAATCAAACTCGTCTTCTTTTGACCGTGGCGACGGTCTAAGTGCGAGTAGGTCAGAATTTTCAGCACAACATTAAATGGACATAGTGACGATCGGAGGGCCATAAATCCTAAACCGTAACACGGATTAAGACGAGTCCTAAATGAAAAGTTATCTACTCGAACAGAGATATCTGAAAATCATAATTACAGTAGCCCAAGTCGTATAGGTCAGACACAGAAATAGTAGAACATTAGGGTCAGTAGGTTCTGGTGGTTCTTGGTGCTCGATGCTTATCATGGTTCTCATCCTTGATGCATATAGCTTCAAGTGTACAACTCGTTGATGTGTTTGCATCATTTTCACCAAGGTTTGACCATCATAACCCAAGTGTAAGTCTAAGACATGAAGCACAACTCACTTAAGTGTTGCAAGTGTTTTGATGAACCAAAGTTACATCAAAGTCTTTAGATCTAACACATACATGAACTTTAAAACTAATAATAAGTTACAAACTTGAAAGTGAACTTATGAAATCAAGATCTTAAGTTGTAGAACATAGTTCTTAGTTAGATCTTGAAGATCCTAAACTCAAAAGTCTAGATCTAACATAAGTGTACAACGTTATAATTAAAGAAATCTTACTTACATGTTTTTGAACTTTTAAAGTTAACTTTTGTTCAAGATAAATGAGATCAGAGTTAACTAGTAACACTTGACCAATTTTAACCAACAAACATGAATTTAAATTGCATAATATAAAGAAATAAACTAAGTAAACAAGTAGTTAGTTCAAGGTTGTTCATACTTTAAAGATTCAAGCCTAAATCTTGATCTTTAGAAAGTAAACTTTAAAGTTTACTTCATGAACTTCAAGTATGATTTACAACCATGAACTTACAATCTTTTGAAACAACATATGTAGAACATAAACTAGTAAGTTTAGTTCTTGTGTGTTCTTGAAATTACAAGATAAAATGAAGAATGAAACTAGTAAGTTTGATTCTTGAAATTAGTGAAGAACAACAACATCAACAACTAGTAAGTAATTAAACAATAAAGAACAAGTAACAAAGTAGCAATAATGAACAAGTAAACAACAACAAATGATGATGAATGTGTGTGCATATGGTTCAGTTTTTAGGGAGAAAAGAAGAGAAAAAGAAGCTTTGTTCTTACAAGTTTAGAGAGAAAAGAGAGAAATGTTGAAAGCTAGTAAGTGTGTGTTTTGAAAATGAGAGAATACAAGTGATGAAGTAATACAAAAATGAACCAAAAAATCTCCCTCCAAGGCCTTCTAGGTCGACGGTCAAGGCAAGGAGGAGGGGAAGGGGAGTGACCACAAGGTTATCTCATGTAAAGCCTTAAAAAGTTGGTTAATTGAGGTGTTTACATGGGAAGAACAAGTAACAAGATTCTCTTTGAAATTAAACCATCTAGTTACAACCTAAATGATACTTACATGTGATGATGGGCTAAATAAGTCCATATGAGAAGTAGGGTGGGATAATTAAGTCCATCAAAGTGAGCCCAAGTCCAAATAAGTGATAATTCAAGTAAAAGTCCACTAACACTAGTAAAGGCCCAAGTAATCAACTAATAACCTTAGTTAATAAAAATGATTAATAAAACTTAATCATGAATGTAAATAATACTTGAAAATAATATTCGTGTAATGTATGTGTGTCACAAAGACGTTTCGAGTATTTAAAGTCAAGTACGGGCAATCATGGCAACATGTAAATGTAATAACATACATTCGTTTAATCACAAGTATTAATAATAATAATTATTAATAAATAAACATTAGAAAATCCAGGGTCATTACAGATGTGGTAGATAGTAAGCAGGTCGAGTCGGGATGTAGTTATTTGGTACCTGATATGATAGCTGACTCATGATTTGGTGCTGATGAACTTGCCAGCTATCGTGTTGGCGTCGCCTGGAAGTCCCATACTCATTCGCGACTTGCCACTGCTCATACCGACGATGCCTAGCCTCGTTAGTCATTTCTACCTCATCTATACACTGGAAAACGTCAGTAAAACTATCCCTAATGACATCCCTGATGTCAACTGCTTCCTCCATCTCCTCATCTGAACCTCTCTCTACCTGTGGATGGTTGCCCCGATATGGCATTACCTGATTGCATCTCCTAGTCAATACCTTTTCACCTTGATAAACTTGCAAACCTAAAGTCTCGTCATGTTCCCTACATACCATCATCGGACCCCCTTGATCCCTATCTACACCTAAATACTCTCCAATGAGAGTAACAAAAATGCCTCCTCCTATTATTCCCCCTTCCTGTATTCCTTCCACCATTTTGTACAGATAAAAACCAACACAGTAGGGGATATTAAGAAAGCTTCTAGTGTCTCGAATGCACTTAAGGTAAAATAAATCGTGTAGGGTCATTTTCTCCTTGTTGTTACCTCTTTGTGTAATCGAGTTTGCTAAGAATCTATGTATTATACGAAGCTCGGCTTTATTAATATCTAAATAGGAGTGTCTTCCTCCCCGCGTAAACACATTAAAATTTGACATACGCCTTCAGATGGCGTTGGCTTCAAAATTTCTATCTACCCTCTCACCATGATAAATCAAATTTGTACAATCAGGTGATAGTAATTCAGCAAGAATGTAAATCTGTAAAACACTGGCCATGTCTAGCATGGACATCCTGTACATCCTACGGCCAAGTAAAAATCTAAGAAAACTCTTATCGTCTAACCTATCTACATCCTTATTAAAAGCTATAGTACTCATTAGCTCAACACACCACTCTTTATATACAGGCCTACGAGTGGTAAATAAACGTTCTCAATTGGAAAAAGAAGAGTTGTCATACCTTTGGATTAGATGCTGCCTAACTGGGTTAGCTAGGTGGACCCTTTCCAAAGGCTCCCAATCTATTACCCTTGGTACTTCTACATTTTTGGTCCAAAGCTTAAATTTGTTACTTTGGTACGTCGGGTAATCTCTCCAACTTCTATCAAATCTTAAATTGGGATGCAACTGTTCTTCATGAATTGTTGGGTGTTCTATTATATGGTGAATGGGAAATACTACGTAGGTAATAAAAAATTGTGGTTCTGGTTCATAGTATGGTACGTGTTGATCATAATGTTGTTGTTATTCAGGTTGTTGTTCCGGTTCGTGATATTGCATATCTGGCTGTGGTTCGGGATCAGGTTGCCTAGACGATGATGCACCGTCCGTATCCGTATTTCTCTGCAAAACACATTAAACACAAAATTTGTGCATCCAAATATGCATTAATGTTAGCAAAATAACAAATTAAAACAATTACAATAACATGTTTAATCCATATTAAACTTATACTCATTTTCATATTTTTATCAATTCTACACATTTTCAAATAACCATATATGAAAATGTTTACAAAGTTCATAAGCTTTTATCTCAAATAACATGTCAAAATAATCAATACTAGCAATTAAACAAGTTTTAAATGACATTTATATCAAATTAATCAAGTTCATGAATTTTAGACTTAAAAAGTCTACTTTAATTCTCAAAAATCATGTTTAGGATCAAAGCTTGGATCATTTAGCTACCTAAACATGTTACATTACTTAATTTAGCAATAATTCATGACAAAAATCGGCCATAATCTGTTTATATCAAAAAGCCCCAAATTGCTCAAGAACACAAACCCTAGATTTCTAAAAATTTTGAAGTTTTTGGCTTCAAATCATGTTAAATAGCATCAATGTAGGTTATACATGCATAATATACTAATAATTTAACTCTAATTACACTAGAAATTAACAAAATCAAATTAGGTAAAAATTAGCTCAAGAACACTAAAATTCGAATTTTAAGAGTTTTATGGGTGAAATCTTTACCTTTCTGCTTCCCCATCTGAGAAAAGACATGATTATAGCGGATTATAGCAAGAAATTTGGTTGAATTTGGTGAAAAATTGATGATTTTATGGGTGTTTGTGTGTATGTGTTCGTAGATGTGTGTGTGTGAAAGTGGAACAGAGAGCAGCTCGCTGGGATTTTTGTAATCTGCCCAGCTTTTCCTTGCCATGCGACCGCATGACTTTGAAGGCCAAACCCCATGCGATCGCATGGGGTCCTGACTTTTTTTTTTTTAAACCTTTGACTAATAAAACAAAAAATTAAATTAATTAAAATTTTGTTTCTTTTAAGAATGAGGGCGTTTCGGTACGTCGACCTAGTTCGTCTCTCGACAAAATTTTAAAATTTGTCATTTTAAAGCGCTGTTTTAAAAGCAAAGATTTTTTTTGGGTTTTTTTAATGTTTTTGGCATACTTTAAGTCAATAAAATTAAAACAATGATAACAAAATTTCTCGTCCCGCCCTTGGGTAAAGCAATTTCGGTTCAACGACCTAGTCTTCAACTCAAGACGAATTTTATAAATCAATTTTTAACTTGATGAAGTAAAGTACATTTTTGTTTTTAAATTCACACCAAACTTAAATTTAAAATGCATACAATTTTATATAAATATTATTAATATTTATATACATTAATTTTACAAACTTTCATTTAAAATATTATAATTATATAATAGTTTTAAAAATTTACAATAATAATTTAATATTTATATATTAATTTTAAAAACAAGGTAAAAATAAAAATTAAAAATCTTTTTGGTCTCTTATCCCACTTTAATCAATCAAATATTATTAAAAATATACGCCCCTCTTTTGGGTAAAGTAATTTCGGCTATTTTACCTAGTTTTACTCCTGACGAATTTCTGAAATATTTTAAATTGATTGATTAAAGATATTTATACCTTATGAATAAACGGTAAATTTTGCAGTGATGTAATAAATTTTTGTATGATATCAATAATTTCAGTTTCGCATACCTAATTTTATTGAATATCAATTTAATACTTTATAGAGAACGATTCAGCGTTTATTATCAAAAGGTTAAAAGCAATAAATAAAAACAAATAAAAACTGTACATACTTACCTGTGAGATAGAATTCTCAGAGACCTGCTTTAGTTGACTCATAGGAGAGTCGTGTGATTTGGTTTTCCATAGCTACATAAGTGTAACCTTGATTTTTCAATAACTTTTCTTCTAAACATATGAAAGGTCCTTCTCTGCATAGAGTAACAAATTCGGTATTTGAATATGTTTGATTGTTCGAACATTTACCTTCGTGTGACCATTTTCCGCATTTACGACATCTTTCAAGGTGTCGTGCTCTTCTTTTTGTTGCGGATTTTGATTTTCCTTTACCAAAATGTGTCTTATGATGATTGTTCCTGAGTTCTTTTCTCACTTCGTCCATTTTGCCTCTTATGAATAATACCAGTTCACTCGGAAAAGTGTTATTATTACGTTTAGTAATCATAGCGTGTAGTAGTAGACCATGGTTCAGATCAAAGGAATTCTTCATCTCGTAAAACCTAAAAAAAATAAAAATTCATAATGGAGGGAGAAGACTAGTTCTTTAGGGTCTGCTAGGGAAAGACCATTCGGATTCCATTCTCGAGAACTACACGAAAACAGAAAATCTAACTCTAATAGAAATATATATTATCCTTAAAAAGACTTGATTCTCCCCACACTTAGTTAGCTGTGGTGTCGAAATTATGATTAACTTCATTGTCAACTTCCAGCGGACCATGTATGTAATGTTTAACTCTGTGACCATTAACCTTAAATTCAATCTCATTTGAATTTATTAACTCTACTGTTCCGTATGGAAAAACTCTTTTCACTATGAATGGTCCAGACCATCTAGATTTCAATTTTCCAGGAAATAGCTTGAATCTTGATTTGAAAAGAAGAACTTTGTCTCCTTTAAATTCTTTTGAACTTCTAATTCTTTTATCATGCCATTTCTTCGTTCTTTCCTTATAGATTAACGAATTTTCATATGCTTCATGTCCCAATTCATATAATTCGTTTAATTGACTTAACCGTAGACGTCCAGCTTCATGTAAATCAAGATTACATGTCTTCAAAGCCCAAAATGCTTTGTGCTCAATTTCTACTGGAAGATGACATGCTTTTCCGTAAACGAGTTTAAAAGGTGTAGTTCCAATTCAAGTTTTGTAGGCTGTTCGAAAAGCCTAGAGTGCATCCTTCAATTTCATGGACCATTCCTTCGGATTTGATCCTACGGTTTTCTCTAGAATACGTTTTAATGCTCGGTTGATATTTTCAACTTGTCCACTTGTTTGTGGATGATAAGCGGTTGAGATTTTATGAGTTACTCCATATCTTTTGAGAACTTTCTCAAGTTGATTATTACAAAAATGAGTACCCCGATCACTTATTAAAGCTTTCGGTGTTCCAAACCTTGCAAAAAGACGTTTTAAAAAATTGACTACAACTCGTGCATCGTTAGTTGGGAGAGCTTATGCTTCCGCCCATTTAGATACGTAATCAATGGCAACGAGAATGTAGAGATTATTATGAGATTTTTGAAATGGACCCATAAAGTCAATACCCCAAACGTCAAATACTTTACATACTTGAATGATATTTTGTGGCATTTCATCACGTTGACTTATTTTTCCGGCCCTTTGACATGCATCACAGGATTTACAAAGAAGGTGCGCGTCTTTGAAAATTGTATGCCAATAGAATCCAGCGTCGTAAACTTTTCTTGCTGTGAGTTGAGGCCCATAATGCCCTCCTGTTGGTCCTGTGTGACAATGGTTTAAGATTTGACTAGCTTCATCTCTGAATACGCATCGGCGTATTATTCCATCGGGAGAACTTTTGAATAAATGTGGATCTTCCCAAAAATAGTGTTTTATATCACTAAAGAATATCTTTCGTTTTTGGTACGACAACCCGTTTTTCAAGGAATCCACATACTAAGTAGTTTGCATAGTCTGCAAACCATAGAATTTCATTATAATTGATTCTCAATAGATATTCATCAGGAAAGTTATCTTGTATGGCCGATTCATTTAGAAATTCTAATTCGGGATTTTCAAGACGAGAAAGATGATCAGCGGCGAGATTTTCTGCTCCCTTTTATCTCGGATTTCAATATCAAACTCTTGTAAGAGTAAGATCCAACGGATTAATCGTGGTTTGGTATCTTGTTTTGAAAATAGGTATCTAATAGCAGAATGGTCGGTATAGACCACCGTTTTTGCTAGAATGAGATACGAACGAAATTTGTCAAAAGCAAAGACAATAGCAAGGAGTTCTTTTTTAGTAGTTATGTAATTCGTTTGTGCTCCTTTTAACGTCTTACTAGCATAATAAATAGGTTGAAATCGTTTTTCAATCCTTTGTCCTAAAACGGCTCCCATTGCAAAATCACTTGCATCGCACATGAGTTCAAATGGTAGATTCCAATTTGAAGTTATCATGATCGGCGCATTAATGAGTTTTTCTTTAAGAATATTAAAAGATTTGATGCATTCATCTGAAAAGATGAATGGAGCATCCTTTTCTAGGAGTTTATTCATAGGAGTGGCAATTTTAGAAAAGTCTTTTATGAAACGTCGGTAAAAACCGGCATGCCCTAGAAAACTCCTAACTCCTCTAACATTGGTGGGATGTAGAAGTTTAGCAATTACATCTACTTTAGCTCTATCCACTTCAATTCCTTCCTTTGAAATTTTGTGACCAAGAACGATGCCTTCTTTAACCATGAAATGGCATTTCTCCCAATTAAGAACTAGATTTGATTGTTCGCATCTAATAAGCATTCGTTCAAGATTAACTAGACATGTTTCAAAAGTATCACCGAAGACTGAAAAGTCATCCATGAAAACTTCCATGCATTTTTCTATCATGTCGTGAAAAATCGCCATCATGCACCTTTAAAAGGTTGCATGGGCGTTGCAAAGTTCAAATGGCATGCATTTGTAAGCAAAAGTACCATAAGGGCACGTGAATGTGGTTTTTTCTTGGTCCTCGGGTGCTATTGGAATTTGAAAATATCCGGAAAAACCGTCAAGAAAACAATAGTAACTGTTTCCGGCTAATCTTTCCAACATTTGATCAATGAATGGTAAGGGAAAGTGATCTTCCATGCAATAGCTGATTTATGAGTTTTGAGCATAGAAATGAGTTGAGATTTTTTATTTTCCGTAAGAGAAGACGATATTATTACAGGTAATTCAGATTCACCATGTAAATAAGTGTATTCCAAATGGTTTGGAAGTGGCTTTAACTCTAATGTCGGTGGTTCTTCTATCGATGATTTGTATTGATATCTGTCTTCTTCTTTTAGCATTTGAAGTTCTTCTGTTGTTGGTTCGTATTCATTAGCCATAAGTGTAGCTAACATTTTAGCTTCATCAATTGATTCAGTTCCTTCTCCTAAAGAACATTCTCCTATTCCTTGTAATTCTGGAAATTCTTCTAACAATTCTGCCTGTGAATCTATAGTTTGAATATAATAACATGTATCATCTGCAGATTGCGGTTGTTGCATGGCTCTATCAACAGAAAAGGTAACACTCTCGTCCTCTATACTTAGGGTCAATTTCTTACCGAACACATCTATTATTGCTTTAGCCGTGTTTAAGAATGGTCTTCCTAATATAAGAGGAACTCGAGAATCTTCTTCCATGTCCAGAATAACAAAATCTACTGAAAATACTAAAGTACCAACTTTAACTAACATGTTCTCCATTATCCCTCTAGGATATTTTACTAATCAATCGGCTAGTTGTATACTTATTCGTGTTGGTTTCAATTCTCCAATGTCTAGTTTAGCGTATAATGAATATGACATTAAATTTATACTAGCACCTAAGTCTACCAATGCTTCTATTGAACTAAGACTACCCAGAAAACATGGAATTGTGAAACTTCCTGGATCTGAAAGTTTTTCTGGTAGCTTATTCAACAGCACTGCAGAACAATTAACATTCATTGTAACAGCCGAAAGTTCTTCCATTTTCTTTCTATTTGTGATTAGATCTTTCAAGAATTTAGCATATCTTGGCATTCCTGAAATCACATCAATGAAAAGAAGATTGACATTTATTTGTTTAAACATATCCAGGAATTTGGATTGCTCGGCTTCAAGTCTTTCTTTTCTCATTTTACTCGGGTAAGGAAGTGGTGGTTGGTATGGTTTAACATAAGGTTTAGCCTGTATTGATCACAACTCAAACTGATCACAACTCAAACTGTATTTACCCAGTGTATACGTATCTCAGTATTGATCACAACTCAAACTATATATATTTTGGAATCAACCTCAACCCTGTATAGCTAACTCCAACATTCACATATAGAGTGTCTATGGTTGTTCCAAAATATATATAGATGTGTCAACATGATAGGTCGAAACATTGTATACGTGTCTATGGTATCTCAAGATTACATAATATACAATACAAGTTGATTAAGTTATGGTTGGAAAAGATTTGTTACAAATTTTCACGTAGCTAAAATGAGAAAAATTATCCAATCTTGTTTTACCCATAACTTCTTCATTTTAAATCCGTTTTGAGTGAATCAAATTGCTATGGTTTCATATTGAACTCTATTTTATGAATCTAAACAGAAAAAGTATAGGTTTATAGTCGGAAAAATAAGTTACAAGTCATTTTTGTAAAGGTAGTCATTTCAGTCGAAAGAACGACGTCTAGATGACCATTTTAGAAAACATACTTCCACTTTAAGTTTAACCATAATTTTTGGATATAGTTTCATGTTCATAATAAAAATCATTTTCTCAGAATAACAACATTTAAATCAAAGTTTATCATAGTTTTTAATTAACTAACCCAAAACAGCCCGCGGTGTTACTACGACGGCGTAAATCCGGTTTTACGGTGTTTTCGTGTCTCCAGGTTTTAAATCATTAAGTTAACATATCATATAGATATAAAACATGTGTTTAGTTGATTTTAAAAGTCAAGTTAGAAGGATTAACTTTTGTTTGCGAACAAGTTTAGAATTAACTAAACTATGTTCTAGTGATTACAAGTTTAAACCTTCGAATAAGATAGCTTTATATGTATGAATTGAATGATGTTATGAACATCATTACTACCTTAAGTTCCTTGGATAAACCTACTGGAAAAGTGAAAAATGGATCTAGCTTCAACGGATCCTTGGATGGCTCGAAGTTCTTGAAGCAGAATCATGACACGAAAACAAGTTCAAGTAAGATCATCACTTGAAATAAGATTGTTATAGTTATAGAAATTGAACCAAAGTTTGAATATGATTATTAACTTGTATTAGAATGATAACCTACTGTAAGAAACAAAGATTTCTTGAGGTTGGATGATCACCTTACAAGATTGGAAGTGAGCTAGCAAACTTGAAAGTATTCTTGATTTTATGTAACTAGAACTTGTAGAATATATGAAGAACACTTAGAACTTGAAGATAGAACTTGAGAGAGATCAATTAGATGAAGAAAATTGAAGAATGAAAGTGTCTGTAGGTGTTTTTGGTCGTTGGTGTATGGATTAGATATAAAGGATATGTAATTTTGTTTTCATGTAAATAAGTCATGAATGATTACTCATATTTTTGTAATTTTATGAGATATTTCATGCTAGTTGCCAAATGATGGTTCCCACATATGTTAGGTGACTCACATGGGCTGCTAAGAGCTGATCATTGGAGTGTATATACCAATAGTACATACATCTAAAAGCTGTGTATTGTACGAGTACGAATACGGGTGCATACGAGTAGAATTGTTGATGAAACTGAACGAGGATGTAATTGTAAGCATTTTTGTTAAGTAGAAGTATTTTGATAAGTGTATTGAAGTCTTTCAAAAGTGTATAAATACATATTAAAACACTACATGTATATACATTTTAACTGAGTCGTTAAGTCATCGTTAGTCGTTACATGTAAGTGTTGTTTTGAAACCTTTAGGTTAACGATCTTGCTAAATGTTGTTAACCCAATGTTTATAATATCAAATGAGATTTTAAATTATTATATTATCATGATATTATCATGTATGAATATCTCTTAATATGATATATATACATTAAATGTCTTTACAACGATAATCGTTACATATATGTCTCGTTTAAAAATCATTAAGTTAGTAGTCTTGTTTTTACATATGTAGTTCATTGTTAATATACTTAATGATATGTTTACTTATCATAGTATCATGTTAACTATATATATATCCATATATATGTCATCATATAGTTTTTACAAGTTTAAACGTTCGTGAATCACCGGTCAACTTGGGTGGTCAATTGTCTATATGAAACCTATTTCAATTAATCAAGTCTTAACAAGTTTGATTGCTTAACATGTTGGAAACATTTAATCATGTAAATATCAATCTCAATTAATATATATAAACATGGAAAAGTTTGGGTCACTACATATACTGTGGGACAATAACTGGAGCTATCGGTACGGCTCTAGCTTGATCAGCTAGTAGTTGTAGACCTGGCAGGGTCAACGATCCTCTTGGGGTTTTATAGCCATTAGTGCTATGTATAGTCGTTAGTGCTATGAGAGTGAATAGATGTGTAAAGCAATTGATATCATTAGTGAGTAGCTATGTATAGCTATGGATACCTTTATTATATAGCTATGTAAGGCTGTGTAGTATAGTGCCTTTGGTGCCTTTACTGAATAGCTTGTTGATGTTATTGCTACTCTGTTAATTGAATCACTGCCTAGCTCTGTATGATATAGTTGAGTAATGCTCTATTATGTGATAGATGTGTAATGCTATGTCCTTATACCCTTGACTTAATGCATGATCCCTAAAAGCTAGGCTTGGTACTTTGTATTAGTATCTATTGGGATATCTCACTCACTTAGCGTTGTGCTAATCCCCCACATTTTCTCCCCTGCAGGTTATATTGTTTGCATGCTAGGGACGGGGGAAGATAGTTGTACTTTGGTTATGTTTGACACACTGAAGAACTCTGATGTTTGAATTAACTATGCTTCACTATTTCGAAAAGTAACACCAGTTGAACTGTAATGAATAGTATCATATATGTTTAATATATGCTTATAACCATGATTTGATAAACTGATATTCCGCTGTGTAATTTAAAAAAAAAAGAGTACGGTGTTACAACTTGGTATCAGAGCATAGGTTTGGCTGCATGTATATTGTGATGAATGTCATGTTCCCAAATCTAGTTTGGAGTTATGTCAAACATACTAATTAGGGAAGGGAAAGTGGATATAGGTGGAATACGTGTTGTGATGACTCGGACATTTTCGACCAAATTTAAACTTAATCTTTATATGGTTTCTTCACGATAAGCAAAATCTGTAATGTTGAGTCTCGAAAGTTTTGAAATCTATATTCATGTAATCAATTACCCTTTGACTGTGTCCGACGATTCACGAACCATTAATTGATAATAAATACATATATATGAATGTAAGTATATATAGTAATTTGAATTTATAAAATATAATTTAAATATTAAAATGAAATATGTAAAATAAGTTACAAAATAAATATGATGTAATTTAAAATGAATCTATATATAAATATGAATAATTTCTATGTATATGTACTTTATAATATATATATATATATATATAATTTATAAATAATAATGATTCAATAGAAGTTATTACATAATATGTTATATGATTAGTAGATATTCCATAATTAATAATATAAAATACAAATTAAAATATAGTTGTTATATTAAAATTATTACTTACATAAATATTAATATTAGTAGTAACATCAGTATTACTAATATTATTATATATGAAATCTGGTACATTTGATTTAGGATTATTATTTAATATTATTAATATTATTATAAGTATTGGTAATGTCATAAGTAGTAGTAAAATTAAAATTTTATTTATGATTAATATTAGTACTTGTGACACCGCTGATTTTTTTTTTTTTTTAAATACGTGGCGGAAGCATTTATATTAATTGAACCATTATAATAACATAAACATATAATATTTACATATCCAAAACATTTGACAGCTAGCATTAAACTAATACATCTGGTGTCACGTGACATTACAACAAAATTTAGTTTTAACAGAAAAGACACATCAGAGTTTCTTCATTGTCAAACACAACATCGCAAGCCCGTCTTCTCGCCAAAAGCATAATCTACAAAAGCTAATAACCTGCAGGGAGGAGATGGAGGGGAATTAGCACGAAGCTAAGTGAGTACGACTAACTACAGGCCATAGCATACATAAGTGTTATACTAATCATGTCACATAGTCTAACACACAAACATCACCCAGTAGTGCAGTCTACAGAGACTCCGGCGGTTCGGCCAAACCATTAACCTCCAGTTGATCGGGCTGGGGTTTACCGGAAGTTCCTCCTACATACCGTGCTGCATAAATCATCCACACGCGACGTACGCGTCATTCAAACATATACTACACGGATGCAAATAGGCTACCACATGAGGAACCCAACCCGCAGGTTGATCTCTCCTATCGAATTAGGCTACCACAAGATAGGGACGCACTGGGCTCCAGCAGACAAGCATCAACTAACATGCAGTCATCACAAAGTACTAACTAATCACAACAATAAGTATATCTAGCAAGCATGACAATCATAATATAACACGCTACAATATACTATATTCTCCAGTTAGTCCCACTCACCAAATACCAGCAAACGAGAAGGTATTCAGCTATCTAATCACTGAACCTTCTCTTTCTCCTTTTCTCCTGAGAAAACATATACACAAGTTAGTTTCTGTCCGTTAACACTAAATAACACAATATAAAAAATTTTGTCAGAAAAACTGTCCGCTAAAATTTTTATTTACATCAAAATCATCAAAATACAAACGGGCAGCATAATGGCTAAAACTCAACACTTTGGTAAAATATTCTGCCCTGGACACTCAGTCGGTCGACTGACACTGACAGTCGGTCGACTGTCTACACAATCGGTCGACTGACCTTCTCAGTCGGTCGACTCACTTGATATTACATCAATCGGCTGAATGTAATTCTCAGTCGGTCGGTTGTCTTCGTTAATCGGTCGGTTCAACCCTCAGTCGGTCGACTGTCGACCGACAGTCGGCCGACTGTGTTCATCTTCATCAGAAACTGAACAAAGGCTACGGACTTCAAGCTAAATTCACCAAAACTCGATCTAGAGCTCGTTTTCGACATCAAAACTTACCACAACTCAATTACTACATGTTATAGACTATAAACCCACAACAATTTGACCATAACAACACTTAAATCACTTGTTTTGACACAAATTCAAGCTTTTGAACAAATACACTTAAAAACACCATTTTAACACCAAATTGATCATGAAAGCTCATGATTCATACATTAAAAGAATCAGTAGAGTGTAAAGAACGTGATTCCAAGACCAATTCGAGCTCAAGATCAACAATGGAGAATTAGGGTTTTGGTAGTTGGAGAAGATGAAGAATGGGGTGGTTTGGGAAAATTCTGGAAAATGCAAGAAAGGGATAGACACAAGTCTATTATTTGGGATTAAATCCCATACTGTGTGACACACGGGTATTTATCAGTTACCTAATATCTTTCATACGTCATTTGGCAACCCAAACGAAGTCCAAATTAAATAAACAAACCTGTTCTGTGACCCTAGTCACAAACTGGTCCTAACCACATTATTATTTAATAGTAACATTAAATAAAAAATAAAAGCATATAATAACACAATACTAACTTAAGGGCAATCTAGTAATCTTACATCTAGGCCCGATTGAGGATGTTACAAATCTACCCCCTTAAGAAGATTCCGTCCTCGGAATCTGGTCAAGGTCAAACAAATGGGGATAGCGCGCTCTCATTAACTCCTCGGTTTCCCACGTCAAGTTAGAACCTAAACTGTGCCGCCATTCCACTAACACCATTGGAATCTGTTTCTTTCTCAACTTTGTGACTTTCTTGTCCACTATTCTAACCGGCTCTTCTACTAGTTTCTTAGTCAAGTCGACTTTCAAATCTTTCAATGGAAGAATCTGACTTTCATCGTCTATTTTGCACTTTCTCAGATAGCACACGTTGAACGTGTTGTGAATTCCTGCTAACTCTGATGGAAGATCTAAAACAACAGTTTGATCATTTAGAATTTCTATGATTGAAAATGGCCCAATAAACCTCGGAGCTAGTTTACCACGTTTGCCAAATCTGATCACCCCTTTCCACGGTGATACCTTCAAGTATACACGATCACCTACATGAAATGTTACCGGACGTCTACGCGGATCAGCATACATCTTTTGTCGATCTCTAGCTGCCTTTAATTTCTCACGTGCAATTTCAACTTTTTCTGCAGTTATCTGAACAATCTCGGGACCTGCAAATTGTTCCTCACCTGCTTCTAACCAACATGTCGGAGTTCTACACTTACGACCATACAACATTTCATACGGTGGCATTCCGATACTCGAATGATATGAATTGTTGTACGCAAACTCTATCAATGGAAGATGTGAATCCCAAGAACCACCCTACTCTAAGATACATGCTCTCAACATGTCTTCTAACGTTTGAATCGTTCGTTCACTTTGACCGTCTGTTTGTGGATGATATGCTGTACTTAAATTCACACGCGTACCCAGATTCTGTTGTAGACTGTTCCAGAAGTTCGATACAAACCTAGTATCTCTATCGGAAACTATTGACAACGGTACACCATGACGACTAACGATTTCTTTCAAGTACAACTCTGCCAAATCACTCAACGAGGCTGTTTCACGAGTAGCTAAAAAGTGAGCACTCTTTGTTAAACGATCCACAATCACCCAGATCATGTCGTGACCTTTCTGGGTTCGGGGTAACTTGGTTACAAAATCCATCGTTATATGATCCCATTTCCATTGAGGAATTTCTAACTGTCTTAGAGATCCATACGGTTTCTGATGTTCTGCCTTAACTTGCGCACAAATATGACATTTTTCGACAAAATTTGCAACATCTGTCTTCATTGTTGGCCACCAATACAATGTTTTCAAGTCTCTATACATCTTTGTACTACCTGGATGCACTGATAATCTCGATTAATGCGCTTCAGTAAGGATTAAATCCCTCAAATCTCCAAGCATAGGCACCCAAATTCGGTCATTATAGGTCTTTAATCCTCTAGAATCATTGCATAGGTCAAATTTTCTTTTAGTCATTTGTTCAGTCTTTAGGTTTTCGTCATTCAAAGCTACTAACTGAATGGTTTTCAATCGATCAATCAGGTCTGAAATTATCTCAATTCTCATAAATCTAACATTTTCGACTGTTTTCTTGCGACTCAGAGCATCTGCGACCACATTTGCTTTACCCGGATGGTATTTAATCTCACAGTCATAGTCTTTAATCAATTCTAAACATCGACGTTGACGCATATTTAATTCTTTTTGCGAAAAGATATATTGAAGACTCTTATGATCTATATAGATTTCACAATGTGTACCATACAAATAATGTCTCCAAAGCTTCAAAGCAAACACAACTGCAGTTAACTCTAAATCATGAGTAGGGTAGTTTCGTTCATGATTCTTCAACTGTCGTGAAGCATATGCTATAACTTTATTTCTCTGCATCAAAACACAACCCAGACCTGCACGTGACGCATCGCAGTAAACCACAAAATCTTCTGTTCCCTCTGGTAAAGCTAAAACCGGCGCTTGACATAACAACTGCTTAAGGGTCTGAAAAGCCTTTTCTTGTTCATCAGTCCATCGAAAGGCCACATCTTTTCTGGTTAACTTATTTAATGGACCTGCTATTTTAGAAAAGTCTTTGATAAACCGGCGGTAATAACCTGCTAAACCCAGAAAACTTTTAATTTCTGTTGGCGTTTTCGGCGAGTTCCAGTTCATTACAGCTTCTATCTTAGACTGATCTACTTTAATACCCTGTTCACAAATCACATGACCCAGAAACTGTACTTCCCGCAACCAAAATTCACACTTAGAAAACTTACCGTACAACTGTTCCTGTTTCAAAAGTTCTAACACCAATCTCAGATGTGTAGCATGATCTTTCTCTGTTTTTGAATATATCAAGATATCATCTATGAAGACAATCACAAACTTGTCAAGATACTGACGACACACCCTATTCATGAGATCCATAAACACTGCTGGCGCGTTGGTTAACCCGAATGGCATAACTAAAAATTCATAATGACCATATCTAGTTCTAAATGCTGTTTTCGGTATGTCGATCTCTGCAACACGTACCTGATGATACCCTGAACGTAAATCAATTTTTGAAAAGTAGGAAGCACCCTGTAACTGATCAAATAAGTCATCTATTCTTGGTAACGGATACTTATTCTTGATTGTTCTCTTATTTAAGTCTCGGTAATCTATACACATACGAAGCGACCTATCTTTCTTTTTCACAAACAAAACAGGAGCACCCCACGGTGAAGAACTTGGCCGGATAAACCCCTTATCTAATAGTTCCTGAATTTGAGACATCATTACTCGGATTTCTGACGGAGCTAATCTGTAAGGAGCTTTTGCAACTGGCGTAGCACCTGAAACCAAATCAATTTTATACTCTACTTCACGTACTGGAGGTAATCCTGGTAAATCATCTGGAAATACTTCTGGAAATTCTGACACAACGGGAATATCGGTCACCTGTTTCTTCTCTTTCTTAACATCAATCACGTAGGCTAAGAATGAATCACACCCTTTCGTTATTGCCTTCTGAGCTTTCATTAGGGAAACCATAGGGAAGTTAAATCCACTGCGCTCTCCCCTAGCTATCACTCGTGATCCGTCGGCCAAACGGAAAGAAATCATCTTATTATAACACTTAATATTAGCCCTATTAGCTCTTAACCAATTCATACCTATGACTACATCAAAGCTAGGTATAGGCATCAACAAACAGGTTAAAGGGAAGGAATGGCCGTCAATTTAGATGGTAATTCCAGACACAGATGATGTGCATGGAACCATTTTACCATCAGCTACTTCTATTCCCAAAGGCTCATTTAACATCCTAACAGACAACTTCAACTTATCACAGAAGCCTAAGGACATAAAAGACCAATTCGCTCCAGAATCAAATAACACATGAGCTGGCAAGGAATTAACCAAGAACATACCGGTAATGACATCATCGGTAGCGGTTGCAGCATCTACCGTCATCTGAAACGCCCTTGCCTCTGCTGTTGGAGGATTCTTCCTCTTCTGCCCGGCAGAAGAAGCAGGAGATCCCCCGGAAGTAACTGACCTCGCCCCTGACCCTGCCCCAGAACCAGCTCTTGACGCAGATGGACAATCCGCCGATCTATGACCTTCCTTATGGCAACTCCAACAAACATTTGACTTAAAAGAACAAGTTGTTGATTCATGACCTTTCACTCCACATTTCAAACATCTTCGGGTCAGTGGAGAACACGGTCCGGCATGAGTCGACTTACAAACATTACACCAATCAGGCTGACTTGAACCCGATCCGCTTATACCGGACTTACTCTTCTGTTTAAACCCACCTAACTTCTTCCCACGAAATCCTGATTGCTTACTTGATTGCTGACCAGACTGACCACCAGTTTGACTTTCTGATTTTCCCCCAAAAGATCCACTTTTTGAACTTTCTCTTTTCGCTGCCATGATATCACCTTCAGTAATCTTCGCCATCTCATGAGCCTGTGCCAACGTGGTTGTAAATCTCGCAACTGTTCTATATTCTGGCTTAATCACCCGCATAAAATGTTGAATCTTATCCTTTTCAGTCGGTACCCACTGTTGAACAAACCTTAACTTCGATGTAAAATCTCTGAAAACTTCATCAATCGTCATACTTTCTGTCATCTTCATACTCAGAAACTCAGTTTTCAATCTTTCCATCTCATACTCAGAACAATACTGCTCCCAAACCTTAGCAGCGAACTGTTCCCAAGTTATTTGACTGATCTGTTCTTTGGGTAAATATGTAGTAATAGAATCCCACCACTCCATTGCTTCTCCTTTGAGAAGCCTACTAGCAAACAGTACCATAGATTCAGGCTCACAAAAACATGCTTCTAATGCTCGCTCTACTTCTCTTAACCAATTGAGCGTCGCTGTAGGGTTTGTGTGACCACTGTACTCAGGAGGTTTGCAGTCCATAAACTGTTTATAGGTACACTTCCTTCTTGTCTCAGGGACTTGAAATGGGTACATCATTTGATTAGGAAAAGTCTGGTTAAACGGAAATGGCATTTGATAGTTTTGATAGGTATTTTGTGGAAATTGTGACTGAGAACTGCCACCGGCTTGATTATAAAAATTAGGAGGAAAGGTTGTGTTCAACGCAGTGGTATTTGCTTTCCATTGCACCCGTTCTTGTTGTAATTCCTTAATTTTCTCCTGAGCTTCTAGTAACCGACTTTGAAGTTCTATTACTTCTTGAGAAGTTTCTTCTTCTGAAGACACATGTCCATCTTCGTCAGGGGCTCTAAAAGTACAAGTTCCAGGGACAGTGGGGCCAGTAGCGTTAGCTTCGTTATCTGCCATTACTGCACTATCACAACACTCACACCAAAGCTTAGTATAAACTCTGTTAGTACTAACAACTAACACATAACCTGTCCTAATACTCACTTAACCCATCCCCAGCATGTTATGTTTGACATGACTCTTCTAAGTTTGGGAACATTACATGTAGATCACAATGCACATGCTGCCAAACTCAGCTCTGATACCAACTTGTGACACCGCTAATTTTTTTTTTTTTTTAAATACGTGGCGAAAGCATTTATATTAATTGAACCATTATAATAACATAAACATATATTATTTACATATCCAAAACATTTGACAGCTAGCATTAAACTAATACATCTGGTGTCACGTGACATTACAACAAAATTTAGTTTTAACAGAAAAGACACATCAGAGTTTCTTCATTGTCAAACACAACATCGCAAGCCCGTCTTCTCCCCAAAAGCATAATCTACAAAAGCTATTAACCTGCAGGGAGGAGATGGGGGGAATTAGCATGAAGCTAAGTGAGTACGACTAACTACAGGCCATAGCATACATAAGTGTTATACTAATCATGTCACATAGTCTAACACACAAACATCACCCAGTAGTGCAGTCTACAGAGACTCCGGCGGTTCGGCCAAACCATTAACCTCCAGTTGATCGGGCTGGCGTTTACCGGAAGTTCCTCCTACATACCGTGCTGCATAAATCATCCACACGCGATGTACGCGTCATTCAAACATATACTACACGGATGCAAATAGGCTACCACATGAGGAACCCAACCCGCAGGTTGATCTCTCCTATCGAATTAGGCTACCACAAGATAGGGACGCACTGGGCTCCAGCAGACAAGCATCAACTAACATGCAGTCATCACAAGGTACTAACTAATCACAACAATAAGTATATCTAGCAAGCATGACAATCATAATATAACATGCTACAATATACTATATTCTCCAGTTAGTCCCACTCACCAAATACCAGCAAACGAGAAGGTATTCAGCTATCTAATCACTGAACCTTCTCTTTCTCCTTTTCTCCTGAGAAAACATATACACAAGTTAGTTTCTGTCCGTTAACACCAAATAACACAATATAAAAATTTTTGTCAGAAAAACTGTCCGCTAAAATTTTTATTTACATCAAAATCATCAAAATATAAACGGGCAGCATAACGGCTAAAACTCAACACTTTGGTAAAATATTCTGCCCTGGACACTCAGTCGGTCGACTGACACTGACAGTCGGTCGACTGTCTACACAATCGGTCGACTGACCTTCTCAGTCGGTCGACTCACTTGGTATTACATCAATCGGCCGAATGTAATTCTCAGTCGGTCGGTTGTCTTCGTTAATCGGTCGGTTCAACCCTCAGTCGGTCGACTGTCGACCGACAGTCGGCTGACTGTGTTCATCTTCATCAGAAACTGAACAAAGGCTACGGACTTCAAACTAAATTCACCAAAACTCGATCTAGAGCTCGTTTTCGACATCAAAACTTACCACAACTCAATTACTACATGTTATAGACTATAAACCCACAACAATTTGACCATAACAACACTTAAATCACTTGTTTTGACACAAATTCAAGCTTTTGAACAAATACACTTAAAAACACCATTTTAACACCAAATTGATCATGAAAGCTCATGATTCATACCTTAAAAGAATCAGTAGAGTGTAAAGAACGTGATTCCAAGACCAATTCGAGCTCAAGATTAACAATGGAGAATTAGGGTTTTGGTAGTTGGAGAAGATGAAGAACGGGGTGGTTTGGGAAAATTCTGGAAAATGCAAGAAAGGGATAGACACAAGTCTATTATTTGGGATTAAATCCCATACTGTGTGACACATGGGTATTTATCAGTTACCTGATATCTTTCGTACGTCATTTGGCAACCCAAACGAAGTCCAAATTAAATAAACAAACCTGTTCTGTGACCCTTGTCACAAACTGGTCCTAACCACATTATTATTTAATAGTAACATTAAATAAAAAATAAAAGCATATAATAACACAATACTAACTTAAGGGCAATCTAGTAATCTTACATCTAGGCCCGATTGAGGATGTTACAGTGCTGTTATTAGATAATATTATCATTAAAAACTATTATTATTATTAGAATTATTAGTTACTTTTATCATTAAGATATAGCATTTCTATTATTATTGTTATTACTATTTTTATTTAATTTGTATTAATGGTATATTATCAATACAATTATCCCTATTACTATTATCATTAATATTAATTTTTTAATATTTATATACCTAATATTAGTATTAATATTATTATTAATATACATATATATTTGTTAATACAAAATATAATCAGATACATATACATATATATGTACCAGATACTGTATGTATATGTATATTAAATACTTATACAGATAAAAGAAAATGTATATATAAATACAGTGTAAAAAAAATATAGATAAGCACGTAATTATATTTAGGAGAATCAAATCCCGTTTCACATCCCTATCACTTTAAAAAATTTTGTTTTTGTATCCCAAAAATGTTACAAGTCGAATCATTCACCTATATCATTCCAAAATCTGCTAACAACTCGTCAGCTTTTTATATTTTTTTTTATATTTTTTTTGTACCTGATTATTCTTGATGTTGAGAGTTTTTGCTATAAACAAATGATTCACTGATGATATTAAACAGAAAACCACTCAATCACTTCACCAGTATTATCAATTATCAATTAATACCTCTGTGTCGATCAAATTTTAAACAGAAAATGGAAAGAACAAACCGTCGGTTCCCTGTTTCTTTTCCAATTTTCGTTTAAAACGATTTTGATTTAAATCTCAAAATGTATTAATGTTGTTTTGTTAGGAATCTGTTAAACAATCTTTCTGGGAAGTTTCAATTTTCAATCTTTTATATCGAGTTCGAATTTGAGAGGTCAAAGTTAATTTTCTAAAAGTCAAAGAATCGTTCTTCGCGAAATTCGTTATTGTTTTGAAGTTTCCAGTTAAACTGATAATCGAGAAAGTTTCTAACATTGATTTTAAACATAATTTGTGTTATAATTTTCTTCTAAAACATTCAAGATTTTAATTTTGATGATTGTGTTTGGAATGTTCTTCACGAACGCAGTAGCAGCTCCTCCCTTATTTTTTTTCCTCGTTTTTCTTTATACCAATATCCTTAATCAATTACTGGTGTTTTAAGTACAAATTAGTTTAAACCATGAGCTAGTTATTGTGTTGGTTAATTTGAATCTACTGTCGACTGGTTGTGTTGAAGAAGAAGAATAGGAAATAGGAAATAAAACAGATACAGGTTATAAATAAATTGGAACGGTTTAAATCAGAAAACGGGCAACAGCCCAGCTGGTTAGGAGAGGGTTCGGGTATGCGAGAGGTCAGGGGTTCGAGTCCTTGTTGTGGCAGTAATATTTTTTGGGCCAATTCCTTTGAAGGTAGTCATCTTAAAAATTCATATTATTATTATTATTATTATTATTATTATTATTATTATTATTATTATTATTATTATTATTATTATTAGTAACATATGTATTATCATAAATATAATCATTATTACTATTAACATGATTATCATTAGTAATATTGTTATTATTAGTATCATTATGATAATTCTTACTAAATTTATTATTTTGTTAAAACTAACATTATTATTAGTACCAATATTATCTATATCATTATTATTAAAATAATTACATGTATGAAAATAAAAGTTTTATAGATATTATTAAAGTTATGAGTATGTTTTAATCATAGTAATAAAATTTATATAAATATCCATATATAACAAGTTAGGATTTTTATTAAAATACTAATCAAATATATATAACTATATTAATAATAAACATTTTGAATATATATACACAAATTAAATATATATAATATATAAATTAAGATATAATAAATAAATTCGTTCAGTTACGAGTATATGTATTAATAAATATATGAATGATATAGGTTCATGAATCCGAGGTCAACCCTACACTTGTTCAATGTCGTCATATGTATTTTTACTACAAAATACATTATTGTGAGTTCATTTGCTCCCTTTTACTCTTTACGTTTTTGGGCTGAGAATACATGCAAATACTTTTATAACTGTTTTACGAAATAGACACAAGTAATCGAAATTACGTTCTATGATTGAATGATCGAAACTGAATATGCCCCTTTTTATTAAGTCTGGTAATCTAAGAATTAGGGAACAAACACCCTAATTGATGCGAACTCTAAAGATAGATCTATCGGGCCCAACAAGCCCCATCCAAAGTACCGGATGCTTTAGTACTTTGAAATTTATATCATGTCCGAAGGAGGATCCCGGAATGATGGGGTTATTCTTATATGTATATTGTAAATGTCGATTACCAGGTGTTCAATCCATATGAATGATATTTTTGTCTCTATGTATGGGACGTATGTTTATGAGAAATTGAAATATGAAATCTTGTGGTCTATTAAAATATTGAAATGATTGTTATGATAAACTAATGAACTCACCAACCTTTTGGTTGACACTTTAAAGCATGTTTATTCTCAGGTACGACAGAAATCTTCCGCTGTGCAATTGCTCATTTTAAAGATATTATTTGGAGTCATTCATGACATATTTCAAAAGACGTTGCATTCGAGTTGTTGAATTCATCAAGATTATTGTTAAGTCAATTATAGTTAGATATATTATGAAATGGTATGCCTGCCGTCAACTTTTGATATAATGAAAGATTATCTTTTCAAAAATGAATGCAATGTTTGTAAAATGTATCATATAGAGGTCAAGTACCTCGCGATGAAATTAACTGTTGTGAATCATTTATAATCGATGTGGACTTTGTTCGGATGGATTAGGATGGGTCCTTTCAGTTGGTATCAGAGTGGTGGTCTTAGCGAACCAGGTCTTGCATTAGTGAGTGTAACTGATAGTCGTTAGAATGCATTAGTGAGTCTGGACTTCGACCGTGTCTGCATGTCAAAATTTTTGCTTATCATTTAGTGTCGAAAAATTAATTGCTCATCATCCTTAACGTCTAGACACGTCCTACTGCCTCTATTGCATGGACAGTGTATAGATAAATTCATATCTTAGCGTATCTGTTATTGTTACCTTTGCCTGACAAATTCCGTAGATTCCTCCGTAACTTATGGGATTTTAGTATTATATATGCATATGTAAACTATGTATTGCAGGGTACTAATCAACGTCCTATAATCTATTTCTTATCGAAAATCCTTTATCTGATCGTATGAGATGAATCCCTCAACCAGTTCGAATTCCTCGGATTTCGACAGCTATTCCAATATGGAGTTTCACCTAAGCTCCGAAAGCAGTGTCACCAGAATGAATCAACCAATCATCTATCCCCAATTCATCTGATGAGTTCGTAGTCAACTTAATCAATGGAAATGAGAAGAAGGCGATGCTTTCCATCAACCAAATTTCCCTCTTGGCGGTGAACCTGAAACACTCACCGGCGAACCCATTCGAAACATTATCTTCACTCTCATTTCCTGGATACCACGCAACAACTATATGATATCCAAAATTCTGAATATTATTCATTCACTCGTTCCGACCAACAATTATCCTGGAATAATAGAAGAAGTCAACGAACTTCGCGCTCGAGTAATAAATTTGGAGAACATGGTGCAAAATGTACCAGCTTCAACAACATCACCGGCACCAACAGTATCACCAACATCATCATCAACCCCAGCACCAACAACACTTGTAGCACCGACAGCAACAGTACCATTATCAGCAGCACCAGCAACATAACTAGTACCAACAACAACAACATCATCACACGTCACAACCTCACAATCTATACCTCAAGCATAATCATCGTTCTACGTATCGTTCTACATCGATTATCTTCGTTCTTCATGGCGATTAAGTAATCTCTAAATGTTTTAGAGATTATGTATTCTAGTTCTAACGGTAAACCAAATGAGTTTAATATCAAATTGACTCAATGAATTCATGATTGCATCTGAAGAAAATATATATGTATATATGTTTTCATAAAGATTATAATTAAAAATTCTTTCGTACAAAATGTTAATTGTGAAAATATTTTAACGGGTAGGTAATACTCGAGAAATATTTAGATTTCACTTTAATAAGTTACACTGTACATTCGACGAAGCTGATTCAACAGTCATTTAATATCCTACTTACATCTACCGATATACGAATCCGTTCACCACAGAATAACCATTTTCATTCAAATTCAATTTCATATTTGGATTTTGACTTACCAGAATCCAACAAGTGGCATAATGAAGAAATAATGGACACAACAAAAATTGATTAGAAACAGACTAATTAACAATATGAAATTTTAGTAAGAAACCACGCTAACAAGATCCTAGCTAACTGTTCCTAGCTAACTGTTAATTCCGTATTACATTTTATTTTATCGCAATTTATTTATCGCAATTTAATTATCGCAGTTTATTTATCGCAATTTATATTCTCGCAATTTTATTTATCGTCATTTAATTTCTGTTATTTATTTTACGCACTTTAAATATCGGAACACGTATACAAGATTTTGACATATCATATCGACAAATCTATATATATTATTTGGAATCACCATAGACACTCTATATGCAGTAATGATCGAGTTCTCTATACAGGGTTGAGGTTGATTTTACAATAATATATATACTTTGAGTTGTGATCGAGTCTGAGACATGTACACGGGTCACGATACGTATTAATTAATTCGAATATTATATATTAAATTATATATGAATTATTGGACTGTTAACTGTGAATTATCGACTGTGGACTAACGACATTGGATAATTAAAATGAATTAAAATATTGATTATAACATATGAAACTAAACATTTCTTCAAAAATTGCCACTTGATTTCGTCTTAAACCTCATTTGTATCTTTACGATTACATTCTGCGTTCAAACCTTTCATGATTCTTAAAAACACCTCAATCGAGAGGATGAACCAACCGCACTTCATCTACGGAAGAAAAGATTAATGCCTATAGTTATGCACCTGAAAAACTTTCGGAAACTGAATAAACGTTTAATACATAACTGTGCTAATTCCTTAGTGTTAATATTACCCAAAATAACTTAGTAATCCCTTCCAAATTAGCAAATTTTGTCACATCTCCAACAAGTCAACTTCGACTTTTCATTTGGATTAACCTTATTATAACTTTGATATATATGCGTGCTCTTTTATTGTTACCGGGGAACCTTTCATATTTTACCATATTACCAGCAGACATACCAGCAACCTCGTTGCTTCTTGGTTAAATCTCTCTGATAAATCATTATATTTATTCACTGAAACCCTATCATATACCCATCCGCATCTTATAACGAGAACTGCCATAACAATTACCGGGAATCAGCAATCAGTACTTTGAAAACTCACAGCATATCTACATTAACAGTTATATGTATGACATTTATCTCTTAGAATTATGATCTCTCATTCTGAAATTCTGAAAAGCACTCAGTCACAAATCAATACTCTGAATGTTGAAAAAGCTGAATGAAGCAGCAGAAACTGTAGATAACCGTAAACGACCATAATCATCGAAAGTTTGATGATAAAGATTAGTATGTTGGAAAAGCTCAGAAAAGTTGGAACTGGAAAGCGGATTGAGCTAACCATAAAGGAAACCAAGGAGAAATACAAGTAACATACCCTAAATTCATAGAACCCAGATAAATCTAGATCCGTTGAAATCTTTAGAGAATATCTTGCTCCGATGTCATGTTAAAATCTTGCGGAAAATCTTTCTCCATCAACCATCGAACTTAGAAATTCCAAAATATCATCATCAATATCTTCGATATTTCTGAGGATATATTCATAAATATTCTCGTCCGAAATTATATACCTCTTCGTGCTTCCTGTGTATCATTATATTGGAAACATTCAATAGAAAATTTAGTACCGAAAAGCAGATTATGCGAAACTATGAAGAAAGCCGTGGACAAATCACAAAGAATAAGTTTGACTTCAAAGAATCCAAATGATTCAATGTCTGCTAAAGTCTATAATGAATATCTTGCTCTTTACTCTAAACCCTTGCGGACAATAGTTTCTATCATCCTCTGATCTTAGATATTCCGAGATATTATCGTATCTTTCATTATAAATATCCTCCATATTTCTGAAGATATTTTCATAACTATTCTTATCTGAAATCATTAATCTCTTCATGCTATCAGTGTTACATCATATGAAAACTGTTAGTTTCTATATTCTGTAAACTTTCGAGTTTAAAATATGAATGTTATTGAAGTAATGGTGGGAACTGATGCATGAGTTAGTATAATATAATGACACTTGATCAACGTGATTATATTACAGTAAGTCATGCTGAGTTTCTAAATGGAATATGATGATTCACAGATCATAACGTCATTATGTGCCATGTTACATAACTCTTTCATTCTGCTTAACTTCTGAAAATATCAAGAAATTATATTCTTGATAGTTTCTATTCTTGGTGATTCTGGTAATTTAACAAGTCAAAATCGTGCTATTACAATCTCACTCTTAGAACGTTAGTTATGTTCATTCAAAACTTCATACCTACGAATCCTGGATCATTATTCGCTTGATTTAAAGTCGGGAAGAGGAAACAAAAGAATGAAGATCTGAAATAAAGATGGGAGTATAAATCACAGTAAATAAGAGAAAGCATTAACTGTGGATGACAATGATTATATGAGACAGAAGCAGGGACTTCAAAATATAAGGAAAGATATAAAACCCAATAACAACACAGGAATTACAAACCGTGTATATCAATGCGTATAGCAATATAAAGATACGGGAGAATTAGGAATACTATCACCCCAAGGTAATAGTAAAAGTGAATAGATTACTTCGGTGGTAGATGAAAAAGGAGAAGGATTGATATTAAAGTCAGAATTATATCCAGAATTAAAACTGGATTAAGCATATTGACTGATGAATTGGAAATATGAATTAAAGTGTAGAAAACGAGAATGGTGGAAAATAATGGAACGGAAGAAGTTCATTTACAGTGAAAATAACAAACAAAGCAATCGGGACAGATCATCGCATTTAATTAAAGAGATCCTAATTTCCATAAATCTTGAAGAAACAGATCTTATGGATTTTCAAGATTTTCATTAATCCCTTGAATTCCGGAATTCAACTCCCTACGTCAAAAGTTAAGACGCACCTTAATTTCTAAACTCAACCCTAACTCTGTTAAAAGTTAAGACGAATCTTTACTTATCCTATTTCAATCTTTTGTGATAGCTTCATTCGTAGTCTTCGAATAATCAAATTGTTTTATCCACATTACTCAATGATGATAAAATTCTATTTATCAAATCATATTCGTCATGAAAACATTTTTATTGTTATCCATGACCACCTCACTCAAATTTCCGGACGAAATTTCTTTTAACGGGTAGGTACTGTGATGACCCGGGCATTTTCGACCAAATTTAAACTTAATCTTTATATGGTTTCGAAACGATAAGCAAAATCTGTAATGTTGAGTCTCGAAAGTTTTGAAATCTATATTCATGTAATCAATTACCCTTTGACTGTGTCCGACGATTCACGAACCATTAATTGATAATAAATACATATATATGAATGTAAGTATATAGAGTAATTTGAATTTATAAAATATAATTTAAATATTAAAATGAAATATGTAAAATAAGTTACAAAATAAATATGATGTAATTTAAAATGAATCTATATATAAATATGAATAATTTCTATGTATATGTACTTTATAATATATATATATATATATATATATAATTTATAAATAATAATGATTCAATAGAAGTTATTACATAATATGTTATATGATTAGTAGATATTCCATAATTAATAATATAAAATACAAATTAAAATATTGTTATATTAAAATTATTACTTACATAAATATTAATATTAGTAGTAACATCAGTATTACTAATATTATTATATATGAAATCTGGTACATTTGATTTAGGATTATTATTTAATATTATTAATATTATTATAAGTATTGGTAATGTCATAAGTAGTAGTAAATTTAAAATTTTATTTATGATTAATATTAGTACTGTTATTAGATAATATTATCATTAAAAACTATTATTATTAGAATTATTAGTTACTTTTATCATTAAGATATAGCATTTCTATTATTATTGTTATTAGTATTTTTATTTAATTTGTATTAATGATATATTATCAATACAATTATCCCTATTACTATTATCATTAATATTAATTTTTTAATATTTATATACCTAATATTAGTATTAATATTATTATTAATATACATATATATTTGTTAATACAAAATATAATCAGATACATATACATATATATGTACCAGATACTGTATGTATATGTATATTAAATACTTATACAGATAAAAGAAAATGTATATATAAATACAGTGTAAAAAAAATATAGATAAGCACGTAATTATATTTAGGAGAATCAAATCCCGTTTCACATCCCTATCACTTTATAAAATTTTGTTTTTGTATCCCAAAAATGTTACCAGTCGAATCATTCACCTATATCATTCCAAAATCTGCTAACAACTCGTCAGCTTTTTATATTTTTTTTATATTTTTTTTTGTACCTGATTATTCTTGATGTCGAGAGTTTTTACTATAAACATTCACTGATGATATTAAACAGAAAACCACTCAATCACTTCACCAGTATTATCAATTATCAATTAATACCTCTGTGTCGATCAAATTTTAAACAGAAAATTGAAAGAACAAACCGTCGGTTCCCTGTTTCTTTTCCAATTTTCGATTAAAATGATTTTGATTTAAATCTCAAAATGTATTAACGTTGTTTTGTTAGGAATCTGTTAAACAATCTTTCTGGGAAGTTTCAATTTTCAATCTTTTATATCGAGTTCGAATTTGAGAAGTCAAAGTTAATTTTCTAAAAGTCAAAGAATCGTTCTTCGTGAAATTCGTTATTGTTTTGAAGTTTCCAGTAAAACTGATAATCGAGAAAGTTTTTAACATTGATTTTAAACATAATTTGTGTTATAATTTTCTTCTAAAACATTCAAGATTTTAATTTTGATGATTGAGTTTGGAATGTTCTTCACGAACGCAGTAGCAGCTCCTCTCTTATTTTTTTTCCTCATTTTTCTTTATACCAATATCTTTAATCAATTACTGGTGTTTTAAGTACAAATTAGTTTAAACCATGAGCTAGTTATTGTGTTGGTTAATTTGAATCTACTGTCGACTAGTTGTGTTGAAGAAGAAGAATAGGAAATAGGAAATAAAACAGATACAGGTTATAAATAAATTTGAATGGTTTAAACCAGAAAACGGGCAACAGCCCAGCTGGTTAGGAGAGGGTTCGGGTATGCGAGAGGTCGGGGGTTCGAGTCCTTGTTGTGGCAGTAATATTTTTTGGGCCAATTCCTTTGAAGGTAGTCATCTTAAAAATTCATATTATTATTATTATTATTATTATTATTATTATTATTATTATTATTATTATTATTATTATTATTATATTATTATTATTATTATTATTATTATTATTATTATTATTATTATTATTATTATTATTAGTAACATATGTATTATCATAAATATAATCATTATTACTATTAACATGATTATCATTAGTAATATTGTTATTATTAGGATCATTATAATAATTCTTACTAAATTTATTATTTTTTTAAAACTAACATTATTATTAGTACCAATATTATCTATATCATTATTATTAAAATAATTACATGTATGAAAATAAATGTTTTATAGATATTATTAAAGTTATAAGTATGTTTTAATCATAGTGATAAAATTTATATAAATATCCATATATAACAAGTTAGGATTTTTATTAAAATACTAATCAAATATATATAACTATATTAATAATAAACATTTTGAATATATATACACAAATTAAATATATATAATATATAAATTAAGATATAATAAATAAATTCGTTCAGTTACGAGTATATGTATTAATAAATATATGAATGATATAGGTTCATGAATCCGAGGCCAACCCTACACTTGTTCAATGTCGTCATATGTATTTTTACTACAAAATACATTATTGTGAGTTCATTTGCTCCCTTTTACTCTTTACGTTTTTGGGCTGAGAATACATGCAAATACTTTTATAACTGTTTTACGAAATAGACACAAGTAATCGAAATTACGTTCTATGGTTGAATGATCAAAACTGAATATGCCCCTTTTTATTAAGTCTGGTAATCTAAGAATTAGGGAACAGACACCCTAATTGACGCGAACTCTAAATATAGATCTATCGGGCCCAACAAGCCCCATCCAAAGTACCGGATGCTTTAGTACTTCGAAATTTATATCATGTCCGAAGGAGGATCCCGGAATGATGGGGATATTCTTATATGTATATTGTGAATGTCGATTACCAGGTGTTCAATCCATATGAATGATATTTTTGTCTCTATGTATGGGACGTATGTTTATGAGAAATTAAAATATGAAATCTTGTGGTCTATTAAAATATTGAAATGATTGTTATGATAAACTAATGAACTCACCAACCTTTTGGTTGACACTTTAAAGCATGTTTATTCTCAGGTACGACAGAAATCTTCCGCTGTGCAATTGCTCATTTTAAAGATATTATTTGGAGTCATTCATGACATATTTCAAAAGACGTTGCATTCGAGTCGTTGAATTCATCAAGATTATTGTTAAGTCAATTATAGTTAGATATATTATGAAATGGTATGCCTGCCGTCAACTTTTGATATAATGAAAGATTGTTTTTTTCAAAAATGAATGCAATGTTTGTAAAATGTATCATATAGAGGTCAAGTACCTCGCGATGAAATCAACTGTTGTGAATCATTTATAATCGATGTGGACTTTGTCCGGATGGATTAGGACGGGTCCTTTCACGTGCTAGTTGATAGGTACTAACCGATTATCCACTAATATTTTGTGAGATGTTGTGATAAGACAGGTATGGCTGATCAAATTCAGAACATCGATACCCCCTTGACCCCCAGACTAACAAGAGCATCCTCAGAGGAGCTTAGTGCAGAAGATGATTTACAAAAGTATAATTTTCAATTACAAAGTCAACTGAATGAAATGAGGGATAAAATACGAGAGTTGGAACAACAAAAGTCGCAAGCAGATATTACTACTATTCCTCCATTCACAACTATTCCAGGTACACCTCCAGAATATGTAACTTCGCAAAGTGCGTCTATGCCTATTAGAGGCGCATTGCCACACCGATCGCAACCACAATCTCAAATTTCACTCCAGTCTAATTATTCAAATCCAGTACATATGTTGTATCCGTATCAGATCTTTCAACAATCCTCAATTAAAACCAAGAAAAAGTGTACCTATAAACAGTTCTTAAATTGTAATCCTCCTACGTATTTGGGCAGTACTAACCCGAATAACACATTAAATTGGCTGAGAGAAGTGGATCGGGCATTTGAAGCGTGTCAATGTGAACCAGAACTCAGAGTTACTTTTGCTTGTCGGTTATTGAAGAATAAAGCTATGGTATGGTGGGATTCTGTCATTACCCATATAACAAAGGAACAATTTTGTCAAATCACTTGGGAGCAATTTTGTGAAAAAGTGTACGAACAGTATTGTACCATGTACGAGATAGGAAAGTTAAGGAGAGAGTTTATGGAATTGAAAATGACCGAACAAATGTCTGTGGATGATGCGATTTATTAATATACTGACAAACTAAGGTTTTCGCATCAATGGGTTCCAGATGAACGATCTAAAATTGATCATTTTGTGGAAATGTTATTACCGGATGATGTTATGTGAGGTGTTTACGAAATAGTTATATTTTTATTGCGAAATACTATTAAATACGAAACAATTTTACACAAGTTATTTATTTATTTATAGAGTGGATATATCTAAACCTTGTTATAACACTATAGGCAGTGTACCTAATCGTAGAGTAGTGTAGTTTTTAGTAAGTCCGGTTCGTTCCGCAGGGAGCTAGCCAAGTTTAACGCTATATTTTTAAAACTATATTTGTATAAATATATATATATATATATATATATATATATATATATATATATATATATATATATATATATATATATATATATATATATACAAGTAGTATTATTATTATTATAAAAAGGGGGTTTTACCGTTTAATGACTGGTTTGTCGATTTTATGTCTTAAGTTGCAATTAAAACATAATGTAAAATATTAAATATACAAATGACTTAATTTAAAGCGTAAAGTAAATAACGATAATAAAAGTACGATAATTTAAAGTGCGATAAATAAAATGACGATAAATAAAATTGCGATAATTAAAAGTGCGATAAGATATAAAATAAAGGAATTATGCTTATTTAAACTTCCGTAATCATGATGTTCGACGTGTTGATTTTAATTTATTACCATGGGTTAATTGTCCTTTGTCCTGGATTATTCGATATGTCCATACGGTTTTGTCCATAATAGTCCATCAGTCATAAATATAAAGTGCGAGGATCTTCGTCAAATTATCCTTATACCTGAAGTCAAATATTCCAACTAATTGGGGATTCGAACTGTAACAAGGTCTTAATACTTTGTTTAATGAATACACCAGGTTATCGACTGCGTGTAATCCAAGGTTTTACTACTTTGTTAACAATTACACCAATTACCCTTGAATGTAATCCACCCCTGTTTTAATGAGTCCATTAACTATTAATCCATCCCCGTGTCCGGTCAAATGAACAATAATTTGTATTTATAAATATCCCGCCCACCGTACCCGATTAAGCATATGTGGTTATTTATAGATATGTCAAATTGTAACCTTTATATTAAATTAACGAGGTATCGTTTAGTTAATATAAAGCCCATTAATAGCCCATAGTCTAATTTCCACAAGTGTCGTTCTTTTGTCCAAACCCCAATTATGATCGAAAACCCAATTACCCAATCTTAATATTTAGCCCAACATCATGATTACTTCGGCTTAAATAAGCATAATAATAACTTAGCTACGAGACATTAATTTAAAAAGGTTGAACATAACTTACAATGAGTATTAATCGCATAGTGTTACACGGACAGAATTTCGACTTACAAACTTACAACATTCGCTACCATAACCTTATTATTATTAAACTTAAATTAAAATTATAATTAAAATATAAATATAAATATATATTTGAGAGATAGAGAGTAGATAGATATATATTGTGTATATAAAACGTCGAGCAAACTACCTTTTTATAGAACCTGGCCAGCTACAGTGAGCCATGCGATCGCATGGGTTTAAGGCTACCAGGCCATGCGATTGCATGGCAGCCATCTCCTGGTCACATTGCATTTTAAACGTGGGCTGCTCGTATTTATTTAATATATAATATAATATATATAATTTTATATAATTATATATATATTATATTATATTCTTGTGCATCGTTGACTTGTAATTTTAGGTCCATTGCGTCGCGCGTTGATAGTTGGTTCATGTCCCGGTTCCGAATTTTTGAACGTCCTTTCGTATGATTTAATATCTTGTACTTTGCGTTTCGCGGCTTGTACTCTTGTAATTTTGAGACGTTTCTCATCAATAAATTGAACCACTTGGATTATATTTTGTACTTTTTAGCTTTTTGGTCGTTTGCGTCTTCAAATCGTCGAATATGTCTTTTGTCTTCACCTTTTATTATTTAAACGAATATCACTCGTAAATAGAACAATTGCAATTAAAAGCTTGTCTTTCTTGAAGGATAATGCTATGAAATATATGTTCGTTTTTAGCATTATCAAATATTCCCACACTTGAGCGTTGCTTGTCCTCAAGCAATATAGAACTTGAATATAACTTTACTAGAATCACTTCTTTATTCTTCACACTTTGTACATCAGTGATTTTAATACGGCGGTATGAACAATGGTAGTAACGATGTGGTTTATAGTCCCACATGACTTTAAAAATTTAGATCCTTTAGGAAATTGGATCTTTATGAAAACATTTCATCTTTTGAAAATTCAATCTAGCTTTTACCCTAGATAAGTTTTCCGGAATAACCCTTCACCGGTGTTTGCAAAATATTTTTGTGGGTTTTGTGGGTTTCAGATTTAAAAATTTTAGCTCAAAACTTGCGGTTTTGTGTCACCCACTTGCTAACCTTGTATTAGGAAAGCAACACGTCCAGAATACTTGCTCCGTATATTACCTTTTGGTAAACTACCGTCCGGTTGTAAAGGAAAGCGTTAAACAAGCAACTGTTAAGGCAATGTCCCGTGAAATGCTTTTGATTATGGTCTATATCGTGTCGAATGTAATTACTATCCTTTGTAGGAGCAATAGTAAAGATCACCCTATAGTTTTTTGGTCTGGCACAAGGTCCTGTCTTTGACCATGCTATGCAACCACCGTTCTTAAGGTTGACACCTGATTTGGTTCAGGTGACCTAATGAATTCTAGGTGAATTCCTAGGATTTTACGTTCAATGGTAATGAACGCATTGAAAATAGGGTTTTCAGAAAACAAATCGGTTTGTAATTTGATCAAAATATTTTCTCGTTCAAGCTCGAGTTTAGATATCATCGAATTCCATGAGTTGTAATTCTCAATCTTTAAGGTCAATCTCAAGGATTGAGTAATATCAGTCTTAAAAGCTGATTTTTGATCTTTAAGGAGATTATCCTTTCTGGGAATCTGATTCATTAATCTTATAAGCTAATTTGCACGGTGCCCCCCCATTGTACGAGACAGATCCTCTCATGGTTAGGATAAGTCTGATCACTTGGCGACCCTGTTTGATGCTGAGGTCCGTGGATTTTCAGCTGATTTTCGAGAAAACTTTTCAAGATTTTTTGTAGACTCTACAACTGGTCTAGACGACAACTTCCTGGCCTAAATTAAGAAGCGCGTGTCTTTTTCTCAGAAGACTTACTTCCTTTTAAATTCTATTTATATTACAATAAACTGGGTAAAACTGATTAATATCGTCCAAAACAAAATTATCTTCAATTATTTGTACAAAAATATGTGATATATGTTCTAAATAACTTGGTAAATTTTTCCCACACTTGGTTTTTATTTTCCTTTCTTTGCCTTTTTATTCTCCTCTATTCCATTTTAAATGAATTTAAGCGTTTTGGGTTGTTTCTCAATTTATGTCCTTTTCGATGTAACAATAATTTCGGTGTAAACACCTAGTTTTATCGTTCATAAATATGTATAAACATGATTTTGAGTTCATTTATTTAAAAATTTTTAAAAATTTTACTAGAATTGGGTAGTCAGTATATAAGACTAGTGCTGTTATTTATTATTAGAGAGCACTAGATTCTAATACAACTACTGCGTTACTAGTATTTTTAATGGTAACCAAGTGTTTAAATTAAAATTTTAAAACCCGAAAGAATTTAACCCCTTCCCACACTTAAGATCTTGCAATGCCCTCATTTGCAAGAAATCAGTAACAATTTAAATTATTGAGGGTGATTAGCATAAAAAGATGATTAAAATATTACCAAAGTTTCCAAACATATTGTTGTATGCTTTGAATGATAAATGATGCACTTCATTTGTTCATTCCGTCTGTTGTTATTTCACACTTGTTTTTCGTTTTATCGTCAAAATTAATAGCTTTTGCTGAACTTAATGCCAGTCTTTGAAAATGAGTTGTTTTACCCTGTTGTGTACATGAGATAAAATACATACAATACAAATATAAATATGCATGGTAATTTGAAATGAGACTTAATATCCCACTTTCAAATTACAAAAATGAAATATTAGAACAAAATAATAAATATATTAAACATTACATTAAAGTATCAAAATGTTAAATGTTTAGCATAAATAGATAAAAATAATAAAAGAGAAGACATCACCAATGGAACACTATTGATTTGGATAAGGGTTCCAGTTCATATCATCGTTCGGGTTCCATGGTTGGTGATAGGTGTTCTGGTAGGCTTGATTGGGGTCGTACAGGTCATAGGGTGGTCGCATGTCGGGCTGATGTTGTAATGCCCCGTACAAAACCTTCGTGTACGAATCATCAACAACAGGATCATTACAAGGTTAAGTACTACATGCTGTAATAAAAGAAGTTGCATTCACGATAAAAGATGACGTCATAACCGACGTCAATTGTTTTACACCAACAGTATGCTTCTACGAATAGCAAGCATGAATAAATGTATGTGACCCTTAGGTCGTTACAAAACATAGTTTCAAATGTATTAAAGTTTGAATGCAAGATAAACAGTTCATGCGGTGATAATCACTAGAGCAGCGGGTGTCTACGGCAAGACTAGTACACAGCGGAAGCAACCTTAAGCACCTGAGAAAAACATGCTTAAAAACGTCAACACAAAGGTTGGTGAGCTATAGTTTAAGTATAACAGTATGTAAGGTAGGCCACGATATTTCAGTGCTACAAAGAGCGTTTCAAAACAGTATGATAAAGTATATGTTAACCGTGGGCACTTGGAAACTAACTTAACATTTATACCCCCTGAAAGTACACTTGGCAAGTGCGTATGTTTACGAAGTATTAAAAACTCGTTAAATGCTAGCGCGACTAGCCCGAGTGGGGATGTCAAACCCTATCGATCCATATCTAAGATTCGCGTTCACGGTTCAAAAACCAATGATTAAACGTTACCGAGCTAAAGGGAATATTTATGCCATTGTATAACCCACACATATATAAGTTTAAGTACTCATGCCTAGTATGTAAAACGTAAAATACGCATGTCAAATAGATAAAGTAAAAAGGGAATGCTATAACTCACAATGATAAAGTAGCGGTAAAGTATGACTCGGAAAGTAAGCAAGTAATGAAGGTTGTCCAAACGGGTCCTCAACCTAAGTCAAATAGTACTAAGTCAGTAAATCGTCCGAATAGTTTTAAAAGTATGTAAATAAGGTCTTAAGGGTCATCATCATTCATCATCAAACAAAAGGTGTAAAGTAAGTTTCGTTCATGAAAGTAGTTTAAAACAAAGGCTGAGTTCGGTCAGTCACCACGGCCTCAATACCTACTGAAATAAGGTGAGACCAGTGGACATGGCTCCGTATATGAGCCCTTTATTTGTGGTAAAAATTACAGAATCAAACTCGTCTTCGTTTGACCGTGGCGACGGTCTAAGTGCGAGTAGGTCAGAATTTTCAGCACAACGTTAAATGGACATAGTTACGATCGGAGGGCCATAAATCCTAAAACGTAACTCGGATTAAGACGAGTCCTAAATGAAAAGTTATCTACTCAAACAGAGATATCTGAAAATCATAATTACAGTAGCCCAGGTCGTATAGGTCAGACACAGAAACAGTAGAACATTAGGGTCAGTAGGTTCTGGTGGTTCTTGGTGCTCGATGCTTATCATGGTTCTCATCCTTGATGCATATAGCTTCAAGTGTACAACTCGTTGATGTGTTTGCATCATTTTCACCAAGGTTTGACCATCATAACCCAAGTGTAAGTCTAAGACATGAAGCACAACTCACTTAAGTGTTGCAAGTGTTTTGATGAACCAAAGTTACATCAAAGTCTTTAGATCTAACACATACATGAACTTTAAAACTAATAATAAGTTACAAACTTGAAAGTGAACTTATGAAATCAAGATCTTAAGTTGTAGAACATAGTTCTTAGTTAGATCTTGAAGATCCTAGACTCAAAAGTCTAGATCTAACATAAGTGTACAACGTTATAATTAAAGAAATCTTACTTACATGTTTTTGAACTTTTAAAGTTAACTTTTGTTCAAGATAAATGAGATCAGAGTTAACTAGTAACACTTGACCAATTTTAACCAACAAACATGAATTTAAAGTGCATAATATAAAGAAATAAACTAAGTAAACAAGTAGTTAGTTCAAGGTTGTTCATACTTTAAAGATTCAAGCCTAAATCTTGATCTTTAGAAAGTAAACTTTAAAGTTTACTTCATGAACTTCAAGTATGATTTACAACCATGAACTTACAATCTTTTGAAACAACATATGTAGAACATAAACTAGTAAGTTTAGTTCTTGTGTGTTCTTGAAATTACAAGATAAAATGGAGAATGAAACTAGTAAGTTTGATTCTTGAAATTAGTGAAGAACAACAACATCAACAACTAGTAAGTAATTAAACAATAAAGAACAAGTAACAAAGTAGCAACAATGAACAAGTAAACAACAACAAATGATGATGAATGTGTGTGCATATGGTTCAGTTTTTAGGGAGAAAAGAAGAGAAAAAGAAGCTTTGTTCTTACAAGTTTAGAGAGAAAAGAGAGAAATGTTGAAAGCTAGTAAGTGTGTGTTTTGAAAATGAGAGAATACAAGTGATGAAGTAATACAAAAATGAACCAAAAAATCTTCCTCCAAGGCCTTCTAGGCCGACGGTCAAGGCAAGGAGGAGGGGAAGGGGAGTGACCACAAGGTTATCTCATGTAAAGCCTTAAAAAGTTGGTTAATTGAGGTGTTTACATGGGAAGAACAAGTAACAAGATTCTCTTTGAAATTAAACCATCTAGTTACAACCTAAATGATACTTACATGTGATGATGGGCTAAATAAGTCCATATGAGAAGTAGGGTGGGCTAATTAAGTCCATCAAAGTGAGCCCAAGTCCAAATAAGTGATAATTCAAGTAAAAGTCCACTAACACTAGTAAAGGCCCAAGTAATCAACTAATAACCTTAGTTAATCAAAATGATTAATAAAACTTAATCATGAATGTAAATAATACTTGAAAATAATATTCGTGTAATGTACGTGTGTCACAAAGACGTTTCGGGTATTTAAAGTCAAGTACGGGCAATCATGGCAACATGTAAATGTAATAACATACATTCGTTTAATCACAAGTATTAATAATAATAATTATTAATAAATAAACATTAGAAAATCCAGGGTCGTTACAGATGTGGTAGATAGTAAGCAGGTCGAGTCGGGATGTAGTTATTTGGTACCTGATATGATAGCTGACTCATGATTTGGTGCTGATGAACTTGCCAGCTATCGTGTTGGCGTCGCCTGGAAGTCTCATACTCATTCGCGACTTGCCACTGCTCATACCGACGATGCCTAGCCTCGTTAGTCATTTCTACCTCATCTATACACTGGAAAACGTCAGTAAAACTATCCCTAATGACATCGCTGATGTCAACTGCTTCCTCCATCTCCTCATCTGAACCTCTCTCTACCTGTGGATGGTTGCCCCGATATGGCATTGCCTGATTGCATCTCCTAGTCAATACCTTTTCACCTTGATAAACTTGCAAACCTAAAGTCTCGTCATGTTCCCTACATACCATCATCGGACCCCCTTGATCCCTATCTACACCTAAATACTCTCCAATGAGAGTAACAAAAATGCCTCCTCCTATTATTCCCCCTTCCTGTATTCCTTCCACCATTTTGGACAGATAAAAACCAACACAGTAGGGGATATTAAGAAAGCTTCTAGTGTCTCGAATGCACTTAAGGTAAAATAAATCGTGTAGGGTCATTTTCTCCTTGTTGTTACCTCTTTGTGTAATCGAGTTTGCTAAGAATCTATGTATTATACGAAGCTCGGCTTTATTAATATCTAAATAGGAGTGTCTTCCTCCCCGCGTAAACACATTAAAATTTGACATACGCCTTCAGATGGCGTTGGCTTCAAAATTTCTATCTACCCTCTCACCATGATAAATCAAATTTGTACAATCAGGTGATAGTAATTCAGCAAGAATGTAAATCTGTAAAGCACTGGCCATGTCTAGCATGGACATCCTGTACATCCTACGGCCAAGTAAAAATCTAAGAAAACTCTTATCGTCTAACCTATCTACATCCTTATTAAAAGCTATAGTACTCATTAGCTCAACACACCACTCTTTATATACAGGCCTACGAGTGGTAAATAAACGTTCTCAATTGGAAAAAGAAGAGTTGTCATACCTTTGGATTAGATGCTGCCTAACTGGGTTAGCTAGGTGGACCCTTTCCAAAGGCTCCCAATCTATTACCCTTGGTACTTCTACATTTTTGGTCCAAAGCTTAAATTTGTTACTTTGGTACGTCGGGTAATCTCACCAACTTCTATCAAATCTTAAATTGGGATGCAACTGTTCTTCATGAATTGTTGGGTGTTCTATTATATGGTGAATGGGAAATACTACGTAGGTAATAAAAAATTGTGGTTCTGGTTCATAGTATGGTACGTGTTGATCATAATGTTGTTGTTATTCAGGTTGTTGTTCCGGTTCGTGATATTGCATATCTGGCTGTGGTTCGGGATCAGGTTGCCTAGACGATGATGCACCATCCGTATCTGTATTTCTCTGCAAAACACATTAAACATAAAATTTGTGCATCCAAATATGCATTAATGTTAGCAAAATAACAAATTAAAACAATTACAATAACATGTTTAATCCATATTAAACTTATACTCATTTTCATATTTTTATCAATTCTACACATTTTCAAATAATCATATATGAAAATGTTTACAAAGTTCATAAGCTTTTATCTCAAATAACATGTCAAAATAATCAATACTAGCAATTAAACAAGTTTTAAATGACATTTATATCAAATTAATCAAGTTCATGAATTTTAGACTTAAAAAGTCTACTTTAATTCTCAAAAATCATGTTTAGGATCAAAGCTTGGATCATTTAGCTACCTAAACATGTTACATTACTTAATTTAGCAATAATTCATGACAAAAATCGGCCATAATCTGTTTATATCAAAAAGCCCCAAATTGCTCAAGAACACAAACCCTAGATTTCTAAAAATTTTGAAGTTTTTGGCTTCAAATCATGTTAAATAGCATCAATGTAGGTTATACATGCATAATATACTAATAATTTAACTCTAATTACACTAGAAATTAACAAAATCAAATTAGGTAAAAATTAGCTCAAGAACACTAAAATTCGAATTTTAAGAGTTTTATGGGTGAAATCTTTACCTTTCTGCTTCCCCATCTGAGAAAAGACATGATTATAGCGGATTATAGCAAGAAATTTGGTTGAATTTGGTGAAAAATTGATGATTTTATGGGTGTTTGTGTGTATGTGTTCGTAGATGTGTGTGTGTGAAAGTGGAACAGAGAGCAGCTCGCTGGAATTTTTGTAATCTGCCCAGCTTTTCCTTGCCATGCGACCGCATGACTTTGAAGGCCAAACCCCATGCGATCGCATGGGGTCCTGACTTTTTTTTTTAAACCTTTGACTAATAAAACAAAAAATTAAATTAATTAAAATTTTGTTTCTTTTAAGAATGAGGGCGTTTCGGTACGTCGACCTAGTTCGTCTCTCGACAAAATTTTAAAATTTGTCATTTTAAAGCGCTGTTTTAAAAGCAAAGATTTTTTTTGGGTTTTTTAATGTTTTTGGCATACTTTAAGTCAATAAAATTAAAACAATGATAACAAAATTTCTCGTCCCGCCCTTGGGTAAAGCAATTTCGGTTCAACGACCTAGTCTTCAACTCAAGACGAATTTTATAAATCAATTTTTAACTTGATGAAGTAAAGTACATTTTTGTTTTTAAATTCACACCAAACTTAAATTTAAAATGCATAAAATTTTATATAAATATTATTAATATTTATATACATTAATTTTACAAACTTTCATTTAAAATATTATAATTATATAATAGTTTTAAAAATTTACAATAATAATTTAATATTTATATATTAATTTTAAAAACAAGGTAAAAATAAAAATTAAAAATCTTTTTGGTCTCTTATCCCACTTTAATCAATCAAATATTATTAAAAATATACGCCCCTCTTTTGGGTAAAGTAATTTCGGCTATTTTACCTAGTTTTACTCCTGACGAATTTCTGAAATATTTTAAATTGATTGATTAAAGATATTTATACCTTATGAATAAACGGTAAATTTTGCAGTGATGTAATAAATTTTTGTATGATATCAATAATTTCAGTTTCGCATACCTAATTTTATTGAATATCAATTTAATACTTTATAGAGAACGATTCAGCGTTTATTATCAAAAGGTTAAAAGCAATAAATAAAAACAAATAAAAACTGTACATACTTACCTGTGAGATAGAATTCTCAGAGACCTGCTTTAGTTGACTCATAGGAGAGTCGTGTGATTTGGTTTTCCATAGCTACATAAGCGTAACCTTGATTTTTCAATAACTTTTCTTCTAAACATATGAAAGGTCCTTCTCTGCATAGAGTAACAAATTCGGTATTTGAATATGTTTGATTGTTCGAACATTTACCTTCGTGTGACCATTTTCCGCATTTACGACATCTTTCAAGGTGTCGTGCTCTTCTTTTTGTTGCGGATTTTGATTTTCCTTTACCAAAATGTGTCTTATGATGATTGTTCCTGAGTTCTTTTCTCACTTCGTCCATTTTGCCTCTTATGAATAATACCAGTTCACTCGGAAAAGTGTTATTATTACGTTTAGTAATCATAGCGTGTAGTAGTAGACCATGGTTCAGATCAAAGGAATTCTTCATCTCGTAAAACCTAAAAAAAATAAAAATTCATAATGGAGGGAGAAGACTAGTTCTTTAGGGTCTGCTAGGGAAAGACCATTCGGATTCCATTCTCGAGAACTACACGAAAACAGAAAATCTAACTCTAATAGAAATATATATTATCCTTAAAAAGACTTGATTCTCCCCACACTTAGTTAGCTGTGGTGTCAAAATTATGATTAACTTCATTGTCAACTTCCATCGGACCATGTATGTAATGTTTAACTCTGTGACCATTAACCTTAAATTCAATCTCATTTGAATTTATTAACTCTACTGTTCCGTATGGAAAAACTCTTTTCACTATGAATGGTCCAGACCATCTAGATTTCAATTTTCCAGGAAATAGCTTGAATCTTGATTTGAAAAGAAGAACTTTGTCTCCTTCTTTAAATTCTTTTGAACTTCTAATTCTTTTATCATGCCATTTCTTCGTTCTTTCCTTATAGATTAACGAATTTTCATATGCTTCATGTCTCAATTCATATAATTCGTTTAATTGACTTAACCGTAGACGTCCAGCTTCATGTAAATCAAGATTACATGTCTTCAAAGCCCAAAATGCTTTGTGCTCAATTTCTACTGGAAGATGACATGCTTTTCCGTAAACGAGTTTAAAAGGTGTAGTTCTAATTGAAGTTTTGTAGGCTGTTCGAAAGGCCTAGAGTGCATCCTTCAATTTCATGGACCATTCCTTCGGATTTGATCCTACGGTTTTCTCTAGAATACGTTTTAATGCTCGGTTGATATTTTCAACTTGTCCACTTGTTTGTGGATGATAAGCGGTTGAGATTTTATGAGTTACTCCATATCTTTTGAGAACTTTCTCAAGTTGATTATTACAAAAATGAGTACCCCGATCACTTATTAAAGTTTTCGGTGTTCCAAACCTTGCAAAAAGACGTTTTAAAAAATTGACTACAACTCGTGCATCGTTAGTTGGGAGAGCTTATGCTTCCGCCCATTTAAATACGTAATCAATGGCAACGAGAATGTAGAGATTATTATGAGATTTTTGAAATGGACCCATAAAGTCAATACCCCAAACGTCAAATACTTTACATACTTGAATGATATTTTGTGGTATTTCATCACGTTGGCTTATTTTTCCGGCCCTTTGACATGCATCACAGGATTTACAAAGAAGGTGCGCGTCTTTGAAAATTGTATGCCAATAGAATCCAGTGTCGTAAACTTTTCTTGCTGTGAGTTGAGGCCCATAATGCCCTCCTGTTGGTCCTGTGTGACAATGGTTTAAGATTTGACTAGCTTCATCTCTGAATACGCATCGGCGTATTATTCCATCGGGAGAACTTTTGAATAAATGTGGATCTTCCCAAAAATAGTGTTTTATATCACTAAAGAATTTCTTTCATTTTTGGTACGACAACCCGTTTTTCAAGGAATCCACATACTAAGTAGTTTGCATAGTCTGCAAACCATAGAATTTCATTATAATTGATTCTCAATAGATATTCATCAGGAAAGTTATCTTGTATGGCTGATTCATTTAGAAATTCTAATTCGGGATTTTCAAGATGAGAAAGATGATCAGCGGCGAGATTTTCTGCTCCCTTTTATCTCGGATTTCAATATCAAACTCTTGTAAGAGTAAGATCCAACGGATTAATCGTGGTTTGGTATCTTGTTTTGAAAATAGGTATCTAATAGCAGAATGGTCGGTATAGACCACCATTTTTGCTAGAATGAGATACGAACGAAATTTGTCAAAAGCAAAGACAATAGCAAGGAGTTCTTTTTTAGTAGTTATGTAATTCGTTTGTGCTCCTTGTAACGTCTTACTAGCATAAAAAATAGGTTGAAATCATTTTTCAATCCTTTGTCCTAAAACGGCTCCCATTGCAAAATCACTTGCATCGTACATGAGTTCAAATGGTAGATTCCAATTTGAAGTTATCATGATCGGCGCATTAATGAGTTTTTCTTTAAGAATATTAAAAGATTTGATGCATTCATCTGAAAAGATGAATGGAGCATCCTTTTCTAGGAGTTTATTCATAGGAGTGGCAATTTTAGAAAAGTCTTTTATGAAACGTCGGTAAAAACCGGCATGCCCTAGAAAACTCCTAACTCCTCTAACATTGGTGGGATGTAGAAGTTTAGCAATTACATCTACTTTAGCTCTATCCACTTCAATTCCTTCCTTTGAAATTTTGTGACCAAGAACGATGCCTTCTTTAACCATGAAATGGCATTTCTCCCAATTAAGAACTAGATTTGATTGTTCGCATCTAATAAGCATTCGTTCAAGATTAACTAGACATGTTTCAAAAGTATCACCGAAGACTGAAAAGTCATCCATGAAAACTTCCATGCATTTTTCTATCATGTCGTGAAAAATCGCCATCATGCACCTTTAAAAGGTTGCATGGGCGTTGCAAAGTCCAAATGGCATGCATTTGTAAGCAAAAATACCATAAGGGCACGTGAATGTGGTTTTTTCTTGGTCCTCGGGTGCTATTGGAATTTGAAAATATCCGAAAAAACCGTCAAGAAAACAATAGTAACTGTTTCCGGCTAATCTTTCCAACATTTGATCAATGAATGGTAAGGGAAAGTGATCTTCCATGCAATAGCTGATTTATGAGTTTTGAGCATAGAAATGAGTTGAGATTTTTCATTTTCCGTAAGAGAAGACGATATTATTACAGGTAATTCAGATTCACCATGTAAATAAGTGTATTCCAAATGGTTTGGAAGTGGCTTTAACTCTAATGTCGGTGGTTCTTCTATCGATGATTTGTATTGATATCTGTCTTCTTCTTTTAGCATTTGAAGTTCTTCTGTTGTTGGTTCGTATTCATTAGCCATAAGTGTAGCTAACATTTTAGCTTCATCAATTGATTCAGTTCCTTCTCCTAAAGAACATTCTCCTATTCCATGTAATTCTGGAAATTCTTCTAACAATTCTGCCTGTGAATCTATAGTTTGAATATAATAACATGTATCATCTGCAGATTGCGGTTGTTGCATGGCTCTATCAACAGAAAAGGTAACACTCTCGTCCTCTATACTTAGGGTCAATTTCTTACCGAACACATCTATTATTGCTTTAGCCGTGTTTAAGAATGGTCTTCCTAATATAAGAGGAACTCGAGAATCTTCTTCCATGTCCAGAATAACAAAATCTACTGGAAATACTAAAGTACCAACTTTAACTAACATGTTCTCCATTATCCCTCTAGGATATTTTACTAATCAATCGGCTAGTTGTATGCTTATTCGTGTTGGTTTCAATTCTCCAATGTCTAGTTTAGCGTATAATGAATATGACATTAAATTTATACTAGCACCTAAGTCTACCAATGCTTCTATTGAACTAAGACTACCCAGAAAACATGGAATTGTGAAACTTCCTGGATCTGAAAGTTTTTCTGGTAGCTTATTCAACAGCACTGCAGAACAATTAACATTCATTGTAACAGCCGAAAGTTCTTCCATTTTCTTTCTATTTGTGATTAGATCTTTCAAGAATTTAGCATATCTTGGCATTCCTGAAATCACATCAATGAAAAGAAGATTGACATTTATTTGTTTAAACATATCCAGGAATTTGGATTGCTCGGCTTCAAGTCTTTCTTTTCTCATTTTACTCGGGTAAGGAAGTGGTGGTTGGTATGGTTTAACATAAGGTTTAGCCTTAACTGTGTTATCTTCATTAACCATTTCAACTACCGGTTATGATTCCTTCTTTTGCTCAGATTGTGGTGTCTGTGGAGTAGGAATAGAGTCATCAGAAATTACAGGTATTTCAGGTGCTTTAAGTGTAATACCACTTCTTGTGGTAATGGCTTTAGCTGTTTCATTCTGAGGGTTAGCATTTGTATCACTAGGTAGACTCCCCGATTTTCTTTCACCTATCAACCTTGCTAGGTTACTTACTTCTTGTTCCAGATTTTGAATAGAAGCTTGTTGATTTCTAAATGCTTGAGTATTTTGTTCATTGATTTGTTTCTGAGATGTGAAAAATTGAGTTTGAGATTCAACTAGCTTTGACATCATATCTTCTAAATTTGACTTTTTATCATCGGTTTGTGGTGGTTTATTTGTAAAAATAGGTCTTTGCTGATTGTAAGTATTATTGGATACTCGCTGATTGCTAGGACCTTGTTGATTGTTGTATGGAACATTTCTGTTATAATTCTTATTGTAGTTTGGTCTTGGCGGTTGATAATTATTCTGATAATTATTTCCAGGCCTTTGGTTCATGTATGAAACATTCTCTCTTTGTTCCATTGTTTGTTCAATAAAGAGATAATCTTTTGTCAAATGTGGTCCTCCGCACTGCTCATAACTAATTCGTATTGCGTGAATATCCTTAGTCATCTTTTCCATTCGTCTTTCGAAAGCATCTATCTTTGCGGAAATGGAATCAAAGTCATGGCTAGAATCGGCTCTAGCCGCTTTAGATGATCTAACGATGTCTTTTTCTTGGTGCCACTCATGTGAGTGGGAGGCAGTGTTATCAATAATTTTGTAAGCTTCAGTTGCGGTTTTCTTCATAATGGAACCATCAGCTGCTATGTCGATGTCTTTTCGTGTAGTAATATCGCATCCTTGATAGAATATTTGTACTATTTGATAAGTGTCTAAACCATGTTGAGGACATCCTCTCAACAATTTTCCAAATCTTATCCACGCCTCATATAGAGCTTCATTTGGCTTCTGCGTGAACGTAACAATTTCTCCTTGAAGTCTTACGGCTTTAGATGCCGGAAAGAATTGTTTAAGAAATTTTTCAACTAAGACATCCCATGTATCAATCGCCCCTTCAGGTAACGATTCTAACCAATCTTTGGCTTCTCCCTTTAAAGTCCAGGGAAATAGCATGAGATAGATCTATTCATCCTCAACTTCTCTGATTTTGAATAAAGTACAAATCCTATCAAAGGTACGGAGATGTGCGTTTGGATCTTCCTTAGGCGCACCACTGAATTGGCATTGATTAGTTACCATGTGTAGGATTTGTCCTTTGATTTCATAATCTGGTGTATTAATATCTGGTTGAGTAATTGCATGACCTTGGCCAGTGCGTTTAGCTCTCATTCGGTCTTCCATACTTAGAGGTTCCAGATTTTCCATGATTGAATTTGTTGAATCTGAATCACTAGAGGATTCTGACTTAATGGTTTCTTCCTCGACAATCTTTGGATAAGTAATTTGTGGTTCAGGAGGAATGATTAGTGGTTCAGGATCTCTGAATTGTCCCTGAATATCCTCCGGATTCTCAATTGTGAGGTCGGGTTCAAAAAATGGATTACCGGATATTTGAATTGGAGTACTTGGTTGACTAGATGACGATTCTAAAGAAAAATCAACGGCGATAATATTGGCTAGATGTCTTGATCGAGTTACAGGTGGTGAACGTATGAAAGCTGGTGAACGTTTTGCTCGGTGCATTCACTGAAGCGCAACGCTAAATAAAAAAAAATACGCTTTTGTAAAAATACGTTTTAAATTTTCGAAAATATAAAAATAAAAATAAAAATATAAATATTTTTAAGAGTTTGTAAGTTATATAAAAAATTTTATTTATCTTTATTTTATAAAAAAAATAAGTTTTATTTAATTTATATAAATATATTACGTAATTTTTTTTATTAAAACAGCAAAATAAAAAAAACAAAAAAAAACACTCGAGTCCAAGTACTGTAGCAGCTCAGTGTCTGGCCCGAAACCCTAGCCCATGCGATCGCATGGCTGGGTAACTTAGAACTCATGCGATCGCATGAGCTCTGCAGACACGCCAGAATTGACTGAAAACTGCAATCATTACGGTTTTATTATTAATTATATATATAAACCCTAATTAGGTTATTCTTAATTTATTAATTAGTTATTAGTTTTTATTTAATTTGTATTATTTAGTTAAATTAGTTTAATTAAATTATAAATTTAATACTTTTATAAAATAAATAATCTAAAAATAATATTTTTATAAAAATTGTACTTTATACAACTTTTAGTATATTTTTATATTTTGTCCCTTTTTAATTGTTTTAGCGTAATATTTGTGTTTTTCGCTCATAATTAGTTTTAAATATAGTTTTTGCCATAGTTATTTTTATTTTTAGATTTTTAGGCTTTGCCGTAAAATCCCTTAAGTGCTTTTTCTTTAGACTAAGATTTAGGTGCTTTAGAATTTTGCGACGCCTTTTTAAGTTTTAGTTTCTTTTTAAGTTATTGCCATTTGGGATATAGCTTTACTTGTAAGCTTTTATATTTTTAGACGCAACTTTTAGTTTTTAGTTTTTAGTTCCTTTTTAAGTTTCAACGTGCTACTTTCTTATTTTTATTTTTCGACGCCTTTTACCTATGTATCAATTATCACTCCAATTAATAATCTCAATTTACAATTTTAATTTTAAGTTAGTGATAGTAATAAAGTTGGGTTAGTCGAGTATTTTAAAGTTTTATAAGTCACTCTTTTTCTTTCTTATTTTTCGACGCCTTTTATTTTTCGATCTTTTCTTTTTCGACCTTTTTCGACGCGCTCTTTTTCTTTCTTATTTCTCGCTATTCTAGTTTTAGGACATAGACTTTTATTCTACTTCTTATCTAAATTTCTTTAAATTACGAAAATTTATTTTAAGTGGTTAAATTGATAGACATCAAAATTTTCTGGTTCATAGTAATAGTTGGATTTGTACGTGGACCGGGTTATTAGAGCCAAACAGTACTCAATTATATTGAGACCAAACAAATCCTGCCCCTCTGCTGCATCTTTTGGCTATTCGAAACGTGGGCAAAATCAGAAAAGTCTATTAATTGGATAACTTATATAATTTTTCTTTCCTTTTTAAAAACTAATAGGATATTCAGTGAATGCACCGAGCAAGACGTTCACCACCTTTTGTACGTTCACCACCTGTAACTAGATCAAGACATTTAGCTAATATTACCGCCGTTGATTTTTCTTTAGAATCGTCATCCAGTCGACCAAGTACTCCAGTTCAAATTTCCGATAATCCATTTTTTGAACCCGACCTCACAATTGAGAATCCGGAGAATATTCAGGGACAATTCATAGATCCTGAACCATTAAATTTTCCTCCGAAACCACCAATCATTCAAATAGAGATTGTTGAGGAACGAACCATTAAATCAGAATCCTCTAGTGATTCAGATTCAACAAATTCAATTATGGAAGTAACAGAACCTTTAAGTATGGAAGACCGAATGAGAGCTAAACGCACTGGCCAAGGTCACGCAATTACTCATCCAGACATTAATGCGCCAGATTATGAAATCAAAGGACAAATTCTACACATGGTGACTAATCAATGCCAATTTAGTGGTGTGCCGAAGGAAGATCCAAATGAACATCTTCGTACCTTTAATAGGATCTGCACACTATTTAAAATAAGAGAAGTGGAGGATGAACAGATATATCTCATGTTATTTCCCTGGACTTTAAAGGGAGAAGCCAAAGATTGGTTGGAATCGTTACCTGAAGGGGCGATTGATACATGGGACGTTTTAGTTGAAAAATTTCTTAAACAATTCTTTCCGGCATCTAAAGCCGTAAGACTTCAAGGAGAAATTGTTACGTTCACACAAAAACTAAATGAAACTCTATATGAGGCATGGACAAGATTTGGAAAGTTATTAAGAGGATGTCCGCAACATGGTTTAGACACCTGTCAAATAGTACAAATATTCTACCAAGGATGCGACATCACTACAAGGAAAGACATCTATATAGCAGCTAGTGGTTCCATTATGAAGAAAACAGAAACTGATGCTTACAAAATTATTGATAACACTGCTTCTCACTCACATGAGTGGCACCAAGAAAAAGATATCGTTAGATCATCTAAAGTAGCTAGAGCCGATTCTAGTCATGACTTAGATTCTATTTCCGCAAAGATAGATGCTGTCGAGAGACGAATGGAAAATATGACTAAGGATATTCACTCAATACGAATTAGTTGTGAGCAGTGCAGAGGACCACATTTGACAAAAGATTGTCTCAGTATTGAACTAACAATGGAACAAAGAGAGAATGTTTAATACATAAACCAAAGGCCTGGAAATAATTATCAGAATAATTATCAACCGCCAAGACCAATTTACAATCAAAACCAGAATTATAACCGAAATGTTCCATACAACAACCAACAAGGTCCTAGCAATCAACAAGTATCCAACAATACTTACAACCAGCAAAGACCTAATTTTCAAAACAAACCACCACAAACCGATGATAAAAAGCCGAATTTAGAAGATATGATGACGAAGCTAGTTGAAACTCAAACGCAGTTTTTCACATCTCAGGAACAAACGAATGAACAAAATGCTCAAGCATTTAGTAATCAACAAGCTTCTATTCAAAATTTGGAACAAGAAGTAAGTAACCTAGCAAGGTTAATAGGTGAAAGAAAACCGGAAAGTTTACCTAGTGATACAAATGCAAACCCCCGGAATGAAACAGCTAAAGCCATTACCACAAGAAGTGGTACAACACTTAAACCACCTGAAATACCTGTAACTTCTGATGAAACTATTCCTACTCCACAAGAACCACAACATGATCAAGATAAGGAAAAAGAACTGGTAGTTGAAAAAGTTAATGAAGATAACACAGTTAAGGATAAACCTTATGTTAAACCATACCAACCACCACTTCCTTACCCAAGTAAATTGAAGAAAGAGAGACTTGAAGCCGAGCAATCCAAATTCTTGGATATGTTTAAACAAATAAATGTCAATCTTCCTTTCATTGATGTGATTTCAGGAATGCCTAGATATGCTAAATTTCTGAAAGATCTAATCTCAAATAGAAAGAAAATGGAAGAACTCTCGGCTGTTACTATGAATGCTAATTGTTCAGCAGTGCTGTTGAATAAGATACCAGAAAAATTATCTGATCCAGGAAGTTTCATAATTCCATGTTTTCTGGGTAGTCTTAGTTCAATAGAAGCATTAGTAGATTTAGGTGCTAGTATAAATTTAATGCCGTATTCACTATACGCTAAACTAGACCTTGGAGAATTGAAACCAACAAGAATAAGTATACAACTAGCCGATCGATCAATAAAATATCCTAGAGGGATAATGGAGAACATGCTAGTTAAAGTTGGTACTTTAGTATTTCCAGTAGATTTTGTTGTTCTGGACATGGAAGAAGATTCTCAAGTTCCTCTCATATTAGGAAGACCATTCTTAAACACGGCTAAAGCAATGATAGACGTGTTTGGTAAGAAATTGACCCTAAGTATAGAGGACGAGAGTGTTACCTTTTCAGTTGATAGAGAAATGCAACAACCGCAATCTGCAGATGATACATGCTATTATATTCAAACTATAGATTCACATGCAGAATTGTTAGAAGAATTTCTAGAATTACAAGGAACAGGAGAATGTTCTTTAGGAGAAGGAACTGAACCAATTGATGAAACTGAAATGTTAGCTGCACTTATGGCTAATGGATATGAACCAACAACAGAAGAAATTCAAATGCTAAAAGCGGAAGACAGATATCGATATAAATCATCAATAGAAGAACCACCGACATTAGAGTTAAAGCCACTTCCAAACCATTTGGAATATGCTTATTTACATGGTGAATCTGAATTACCTGTAATAATATCGTCTTCTCTTACTGAAAATGAAAAATCTAAACTCATTTCTGTGCTAAAAGCTTATAAACCAGCTATTGCATGGAAGATTCATGATATTAAAGGAATAAGTCCTTCGTATTGCACACATAGAATTCTTATGGAAGAAGGTCATAAAATGTATGTGCAATGCCAACGAAGACTAAATCCTAATATGCAAGATGTTGTTAAGAAAGAAATTATTAAACTGCTTGATGCAGGTTTAATTTATCCAATTTCTGATAGTCCATGGGTAAGCCCAGTTCAATGCGTGCCTAAGAAGGGTGGCATGACTGTCATCACAAATGAAAAAAATGAGCTTATTCCTACTAGGACTGTAACAGGATGGCGTGTTTGTATTGATTATAGAAAATTAAATGACGCCACCAGAAAAGATCACTTTCCCTTACCTTTCATTGATCAAATGTTGGAAAGATTAGCCGGAAATAGTTACTATTGTTTTCTTGATGGTTTTTCCGGATATTTTCAAATTCCAATAGCACCCGAGGACCAAGAGAAAACCACGTTCACATGCCCTTATGGTACTTTTGCTTACAAACGCATGCCATTTGGACTTTGTAACGCCCCTGCAACCTTTCAAAGGTGCATGATGGCGATTTTTCACGACATGATAGAAGAATGCATGGAAGTTTTCATGGATGACTTTTCAGTCTTCGGTGATACATTTGAATCATGTCTAGTCAATCTTGAACGAATGCTTATTAGATGTGAACAATCAAATCTAGTACTTAATTGGGAGAAATGCCATTTCATGGTTAAAGAAGGCATCGTTCTTGGTCATAAAATTTCAAAGGAAGGAATTGAAGTGGATAGAGCTAAAGTAGATGTAATTGCTAAACTTCCACATCCCACCAATGTTAGAGGAGTTAGGAGTTTTCTAGGGCATGCCGGTTTTTACCGACGTTTCATAAAAGATTTTTCTAAAATTGCCACTCCTATGAATAAACTCCTAGAAAATGATGCTCCATTCATCTTTTCGGATGAATGTATCAAATCTTTTAATATTCTTAAAGAGAAACTCACTAATGCGCCGATCATGATAACTCCAAATTGGAATCTACCGTTTGAACTTATGTGCGATGCAAGTGATTTTGCAATGGGAGCCGTTTTAGGACAAAGGATTGAAAAACGATTTCAACCTATTTATTACGCTAGTAAGACGTTACAAGGAGCACAAACGAATTACACAACTACTGAAAAAGAACTCCTTGCTATTGTCTTTGCTTTTGACAAATTTCGTTCATATCTCGTTCTAGCTAAAACGGTGGTCTATACTGACCATTCTGCTCTTAGATACCTATTTTCAAAACAAGATGCCAAACCAAGATTAATTCGTTGGATCTTACTCTTACAAGAGTTCGATATTGAAATCCGAGATAAAAAGGGAGCAGAAAATCTCGCCGCTGATCATCTTTCTCGTCTTGAAAATCCCAAATTAGAAGTTCTGAATGAATCGCCCATACAAGACAACTTTCCTGATGAATATCTATTGAAAATAGATTATAATGAAATTCCATGGTTTGCAGACTATGCAAACTACTTAGTATGTGGATTCCTTGAAAAAGGATAATCGTACCAAAAACGAAAGAAATTCTTTAGTGATATAAAACACTATTTCTGGGAAGATCCACATTTGTTTAAAAGTTGTCCCTATGGAATAATACGCCGATGTGTATTCGGAGATGAAGCTAGTCAAATATTAAACCAATGTCACACAGGACCAACAGGAGGGCATTATGGGCCTCAGCTCACAGCAAGAAAAGTTTACGATGCTGGATTCTATTGGCCTACAATTTTCAAAGACGCAGACCTTCTTTGCAAATCCTGTGATGCTTGTCAAAGGGCCGGAAAAATAAGTCAACGTGATGAAATGCCACAAAATGTCATTCAAGTATGTGAAGTATTTGACATTTGGGGTATTGACTTTATGGGTCCATTTCCAAAATCTCATAATAATCTCTATATTCTCGTAGCCATTGATTATGTATCTAAATGGACGGAAGCACAAGCTCTCTCAACTAACGATGCACGAGTTGTAGTCAACTTTTTAAAACGTCTTTTTGCAAGGTTTGGAATACCGAAAGCTTTAATAAGTGATCGGGGAACTCATTTCTGTAATAATCAACTTGAGAAAGTTCTTAAAAGATATGGAGTAACTCATAAAATCTCCACCGCATATCATCCACAAACTAGTGGACAAGTTGAAAAATACCAACCGAGCTTTAAAACGTATTCTAGAAAAAACCGTAGGATCAAATCCGAAGGAATGGTCCATTAAATTGGAGGATGCACTCTGGGCTTTTAGAACAGCCTACAAAACTCCAATTGGAACCACACCTTTCAGACTCGTTTATGGAAATGCATGTCATCTTCCAGTTGAAATTGAACACAAAGCATTTTGGGCTTTGAAGACATGTAATCTTGATTTACATGAAGCCGGACGTCTACGATTAAGTCAACTAAACGAATTAGAAGAATTAAGACATGAAGCATACGAAAATTCGTTAATCTATAAAGAAAGAACGAAGAAATGGCATGATAAAAGAATCAGAAGTTCAAAAGAATTTAAAGAAGGAGGTAGAGTTCTTCTTTTCAATCCACGATTCAAGCTATTTCCTGGAAAATTGAAATCAAGATGGTCTGGACCATTTATAGTCAAAAGAGTTTTCCCATACGGAACAATAGAATTAATAAATTCAAATGGGATTGAATTTAAAGTTAATGGTCACAGAGTTAAACATTACGTACATGATCCGATGGAAGTTGACAACGAAGTTAATCACAATTTCAACACCACAGCTAACTAAGTGTGGGGAGAATCAAGTCTTTAAAGGATAATAAGTATTTCTGTTAGAGTTAGATGTTCTGTTTTCGTGTAGTTTTCGCAAATGGAATCCGAATGGTCTTTCACTAGCAGACCCTAAAGAACTAGTCTTCTCTCCCCATTCTAAATTTTTATTTTTTTTAGGTTTTACGAGATGAAGACTTCCTGTGAATTAAACCATGGTCTAATGCTACATGCTTTGATCACTAAACGTAATAATGACACCCTTCCAAGTGAATTGGTATCATTAATCAGAGGTAAATTGGACGGAGTAAGAAAAGAATCCAGGAACGAAAATAATAAGTTACATTTTGGTAAAGGAAAATCAAAATCCGCAGCGAAAAGAAGAGCACGACACCTTGAAAGATGTCACAAATGCGGAAAATGGTCACACGAAGGAAAATGTTCGACGAATCAGACATATTCCAATACCGAATTCGTTACTTTATGCAAAGATGGACCGTTCATATGTTTCGAAGAAAAAACGTTGAATGCTCGAGGTTACGCCTATGTAGCTATGGAAAACCAATTAATCCGACTATCTTATGAGTGGGCTAAAGCAGGTCACTAAGAATTCTATTTCACAGGTAAGTATGTACAATTTTTATTTTTATTTTTATTGCTTTGAACCTTTTGATAATAAACGCTAAATCGTTCGCTATAAAGTATTAAATTGGTATTCAATAAAATTAGGTTTTGCGACCAAAATTATTGATGTCATACAAAAATGTAACACCCCGTTTTCCCCGTATATGATTTATAAGTAAATTGGGTATGTACGAAAGGTGTAAGAAAGGTTCGGGGCGTTTTCTAGTATTAAAGCTTTGGGTGCGAGAAGTTATGACAGGTCACGCCTTGGGTCGCGGTGCGACACAAAAGGCCGCGGGGCGGCATTACACTAGAATCAGGATCAGAAAGCTTGTAAACAAAGTCACCAGTTCGAGGCAATCGTCGCGGCGCAGCAATACGGGCAGACTGGCACCGATTTTGTGTAATTTTAAATGAGGAGCAAGGGCATTTTAGTCTTTTCACGTTTGAGCCAGATTTGGGGTTTTAACCTCATCCACTCATTCATTTTCTTATTTTCTTTTATCTTTTCTTTTCATTTTCTCTCAAGAAAACTCAAACACCCAAGTAATTCAAGTGGAATTTTGGAAAGGAATAAGCGGGTTTTGATCTTTGGCGTAGTTGACTAGTTTATTCTCCTTGTTCTTAGCTACACGGTTGTAGTAACCCATCCTAATCCACCTGGACGAATACATCAACATCTGGTCCCAGTGCGAGGTATTTGACCTCTATGTGATACGTATTGTAACATTTCATTCGTTTGAAAAAGTATTTCATAAATGAATATATAAATTCCAGGTTTTTAACATCTGTTGATTCCTACGTATAGATAATCACCATTTAAATGGTTTACAATAATACATCTGTTGACAATACAGTCAAAATAAGGTACATGGTAATGGTTTGGTGAATGCAAGTTTCTTGTATATTGCATGTATGACTCCCAGCACATAACTTGTATCACGTATAAGCAAACAGCGGAAGACTTCTAGAAACCTGAGAATAAACATGCTAACAAGTGTCAACACAAAGGTTGGTGAGTTCATAGTTTTAATATTACACATAATCCGTATATCAATGTGGATTACAAAAGTTCAGTTGTTTCATTCAAAATGTTTATCAATATGTTTTAAATAAAAGGTGGACCACAAGATTTTAGTTGTTTCATCTGAAACGTTTATCAATCGGTTCTAAAAAATTGAGCACCCTGGTAACTAAACTTTAACGTTTATATAATTTGTACCCTTTGTATAATCATCTTAATAATACACATAAAACCAACGTGTACGCTTCTCAAATAGCATACGTCCGTTAAAAGGCTAGTGCTCTAGCTCGGACGGGGATGTCAAGCCCTATGGATCCATATACTACTACTCGCGCCCACCAGTTCTTATAACTAGCAGTTAACAGTTACCAAAGCTAAGGGATTTTCAGTTCAAACTCAGTGTAGAATTTAGTATGTACTTGTATCCATTGCGTTTAAAATAAAGTGCATGTATTCTCAGCCCAAAAATATAGATTGCAAAAGCAATTAAAAAGGGAGCAAATGAAACTCACACATATAAATATTGTAAATCAGTTTATAAAGCATTTGCATGTATTCTCAGCCCAAAAATGTAGAGAGTAAAAGGGATCATATGAAACTCACACATATAAATATTGTATATCGGTTAATAAAGCATTTGCATGTATTCTCAGCCCAAACATGTAGAGAGTAAAAGGGATCTTATGAAACTCACACATATAAATATTGTATATCGGTTAATAAAGCATTTGCATGTATTCTCAGCCCAAAAATGTAGAGAGTAAAAGGGATCTTATGAAACTCACAGTTAAATATTGATATACAATATTGTAGGAAAGCACGTAGACGCATCGGAGATGATAAACACGAGGTTTGCTTCACAAAAATACCCCCGAACATTACCCATAACCTCCTTGGTAATAACCCATATTTTCCTTAGCTCTAGCTCGCTCGGAAACTCGTTTTGAAAGTGACACGCTCAAGACCTCGTCGTAGTATTTTATGTATAATATTAATACTACTAATAATAATAATAAGATTAATAATAATATTAATCTTAATAATAATAATAATAATAATAATAATAATAATAATAATAATAATAATAATAATAATAATAATAATAATAATAATAATAATAAATACGGAGTAATATATGTGTAAAAAAAATGGAAGAATTCGACTGAATTTATAGAGGTTGCCTGCCCAGCCTTCCCATGCGATCGCATGGGTCTGAGGCACAATGGCCATGCGATCGCATGGCCTCTTTTTCCAGCTCACAATCATTTTGTATTTTAGTTTGTCGACATATTTAAATATAATATATATTATATTTAATTTATATAATTATTTATATATTATATTATATTTACGTGCATAGTTAACTTGTAACTTTTGTTCCGATAAGTCGTACGTTGTTACTTGACTTATGTCCCGGTTCCGGTTTCTCGAATGTCCTTTCGTACGCTGAGAAAACTTGCATTTTACATTTCGTGACTCGTACCCTTGTTAAAATATAGCCTTAAATTATTCCTAAACTATACCACTCAAAGTATATCTTAAACTTTCGAGTATTTTGGTCATTTACTTCTATAAATCATCGTCTCACTATTTGTTAAAATACATTTTTAAAATAGCACTCAATTTCCTAAACTATACCACTCAATTTTTACTGTAGCAATTCACTGTAGCAAGTCAATTTTACTGTAGCAAATAGTGATTTTCGAAAACACTGTAGCATTTTGGGTACTGTAGCAATTTGAAAATACTTTATCAAATTAGTGTTTTACTGGTTCATCTTAAACATTTTAGTTAACTTATCTAAATATCAATCAAATCAATAATCGAATGTTACTATCGTTTACTAAATAACTTGAAATCATATATATTCAATTAGATATATAAACCAATAAGTTTAATGTACGGTATTATGCAATGAAAACTTTGTTACGTTTTCAAGTTATAGTATATATATGTATCTATTTACATATAATTGTTCGCGAATCGTTGAGAAAATCGAAGGGTACTTGAATAGTTCAAAAATTTTGAGATTCAGTTTTACAGACTTTGTTTATCGTGTCGAAATCATTAATCCTTTAAAGATTAAGTTTAAATTTAGTCGCAAATTTTCGGGTCATTACAACGGTGATACTAGTGGTAAGCTCTAACTCCGAATTTCATTTTCGTGTTCATCATTCAAATTAGGGGCTTTTGATTGTATGATTCATAGATGGAACCCATTTAGTTGTTAATTGGAGATTAACAACAAGATTCGGGTTTGTAAGTGTTAGAGGCGGGTTTTAGGTTAGTTAATGATTTAACCATGTTTAAGACTCGTAAATGGTGTACAATCACTAGCATTAGTGATTATTGGTGTTTTGGAGACTTTTAGGATTTTCGTGGTTGACTAATTTTGACTAGAGTCAAAATTAGGGTTTGTTGAGGATTATGACCCGAATGTCGATTCGATGCGGGTTGTAAACTTAAAATGGATTAAATTGATGTATAAAACCGAGTTAAACATGTTTTGGTGTCAAAACTTGTAAATGGTGAGATTTTGACCTTATGGGTCAAAATTAGGGTTTATGGGCGATTTTGAGAACGATAAGTGTTTAACACTTGTGTTCGGGTTTAATTGGCATATTAGGACCATTATAACTTGTGTTAATGATTATTGGGTAGTTTGGGCGCGGTTTGTCCTTGGAAGTGCATTTGGGTCGAAATTGCACTAAGTGTCATATGGGTTGGTTTGTAAGTCAACCCTAATCGTGTTATTGTATTTGTGATAATGGAATAGGTACTTTTCATTGGCGCGTTGCGGATTATTCGGAAGCATTCATCAAGACGACAAGGTAAGTTTTAATATCCTATATGCATATGTATGTGTAGGATGGGTGCGGGTCGGGGTGAAGTGTTTCTTGGTTATAGAGCTCACTTCACATATAGGTGGATTTGATGGACTTGTGTATAGGTCCAATTGGCACGGTTGTGCATTTTGGTTGGCCACCTTTGGCGGGGTACACAATTTGTGTGTACATTATCACACGCGGTATGATGTGGATTATATAACCCCAATGGCGAAGGGTTAATATTGTGATGCGGACTTAGATATAACCCCAATGGCGAAGTGCAGTATTGTGAGTGGAATAATTATACGTATGTGTATATGGCGTATTTATTTGTGAATGTTATGGTATGAACCATCGAGCCGGTAGTGCCATAATGTGTGTGTGTGATAGGATGTGAACCACGAGCCGGTAGCATCAAGTGTGAACCACGAGCAGGTAGCACTATAAAATAATTGATGTGAACCACGTGCCGGTAGCATCGAGTGTGAACCACGTGCCGGTAGCACTATAAAATAATTGACGTGAACCACGTGCAGGTAGCATTGAGTGTGAACCACGTGCCGGTAGCACTATAAAATAATTGATGTGAACCACGTGCCGGTAGCATCGAATGTGAACCACGAGCCGGTAGCACTATAAAAGAGTATGACTCAAATGCATATGGTGTGAACCACGAGCCGGTAGCACCATAGCGTTATGGTTAACCTTGGGTGTTTTACGCGTTGTTATATATATATATATATATATATATATATATATATTGTATACGTATAATGTTGTATTGACGTGATATAGCTAACCTTATGGTTGTAGCTTATTGGCATTGTTCACAACGTCGTTTGCGAACTTACTATATTGTTGGTGTTGTTAGCTTGTGCTTAGTGAACGTACGGTATGCTATGTTTAGCTTGCCTTATACCTTGATGCTTCGGTATGCGCTATTTGATTATTATTGTGGCGTGTCCATTTTATGCATATATATGTATGTAGTATATTTTCACTCACTAAGCGTTAGCTTACCCTCTCGTTGTTTATATTTTTATAGATTTGCATGGAGGCGGTGGCTCGGGTAAATGTGGGGACTAGTGGACTCGCGTAGTTTGCTTTAGAAGATGTGCTTTTGGATTTATTAGGATTGGGTAGCGTATCCCCAATCACCATGCTCGGTTTTGTGGAAACTAAATTAGTCGGGTCGTGTATGCCCGTTTGGATAATTAACTCACGTATTAATTGTTTTAAGGTTATTAAACCTTCTATTGTATTAAAGATGTTTATGGAAACACAATTGGGACCTAAAGTGTTATTTAAAGCGTATTAAAAGGAAAAAAATTTATGGGCCGGTTTTAATACGGGTTGGGTCATTACAAGTGGTATTAGAGCATGGTCTAAGGGATTTAGGTGACTTGAGATAGGTGCCTAGACTTAGACTTTTGTGTGTGCTAAATTGTTGCGGGACTTGTAGGATTACGGGTCGGAATAGGTTATAGTTAGTGCCTTGTTGTAGGTGGACTAACATTCATATTAGTAATGCAGATATTATTAATATGTTATTGTGTTGTGATAATAATTCTCGCGTGTGTTTATATCACGTAGAATTTTGTTTGTGTTTGTTATATCATCGAGCGAGGCGGTCGTTGTACTAACGAGTTGATATAGCGTGTGTGCGTAATAAGGACTTGCAAACCTTATTATGGATGCAAATCGTGTCTAGCAAGTGATGTACGACGAGTGTTTAGCAAGATGGGGCGGTGTTGTGTGCATAACTTTATACGTTCGTGATCTAATCGTTTTGTATTCTTTAGAATGACGACGCGAAACAAGATCGAGACAAATGACGAGGAGTTTAACTCTAGAGTTGCAGCCGCCATTGCAGAGCAAATGAGTGCGTTTCGAGAAGAAATGGATAGGAAGTATTCCAAATTTCGGGGTAGTAGTGAAATGGAGCGTTGTCTTAAGAGCTTCATGAGGACTAAACCCCCGATGTATGACGAGAAACAGGATCCTTTGGTAAGCACAACTTAGATCTCGGATGTCGAAGGGTGTTTTCGTACTATTGAATGCCCTCCTGAGAAGAAGACGAGACTCGCTACTAGTTTGTTGCGGGGTAGGGCAAAGGATTGGTTGGATGGTAAGATTGATCTTGTCGGTGGTGAACCGTTTATGGCGTTATCGTGGGACGAGTTTAAGAAGGAATTCTTCGAGGAGTTCCGGACTTCAGCCGATTTGTCGAAAATGCGTAATGAGTTGCGAAATTTGCAACAGGGTTCTATGGATTTGAATACTCTCAAGATGACCTTTATGGCGAAGGCTCGTTTTTGCCCGGAGTATTTGGGGAATGATAATTTGTTGATGCAAGATTTCTATCGAACCTTGAATGATGACTTGAAGAATAAGATTAGCCGGAGTCAAGCGAAATCATTTGCAGAGTTATTCGCCTTGGCTAGAGGTTTCGAGTCTTATTCGCGATCGAAGGTTGGTGAACCTTCAAGTGAGAGAAGGGTTGTTTCGTATGGTGCTCCAAGTAAGAGGACTAAGGGTCCGAGTGTGAGCACAGGTGGTACGCGGACGAATATATTGGATTCTAGTGCGGCTAGATGTTACAATTGTGGCGTGAGGGGTCACAAGTCGTGGGAATGTTCGGTACCAAAGAGTGATGGCATGGTGTGCTTCAATTGCCAAGAAGAAGGACATCGTAAGTCGGAATGTCCCAAGTTAGCGGGGACGGGTGCGGCAAGGAGACATTAAGGTACGTTTCGTTTTAATAAATATGTCCTTTGATTATTTATTGTGTGTCGTTGAGTTTGAGTTGGTTAAATGCATGGTGTTGTGCATGTTATTGATATGGGTGACGTTCCTAATGGAAGTACCCTATGGTGACGTTTTGATTGCTGGGCGAAGGGCGTAAGACTTGTCGTAACCAAGCATTCCTTAGTATTTGGGAAATGTTTCTACCAAGCTATGGAAATGAGTTTTGGTGTTCGGATGTTAGAGCGTGTTCGCTCTCGTGTTGAAGTTGATGAACCATGAGGTTCGACGGGTGGGATGAAACCCGAGAAATTGAGTGTTTTGGATCTCGATGTATGTTAGTAAAGGAGTCTACGTGACGCAACATTAGGTGCCTCTTTTATACCTTCTAGCATGGTGTTCGACTCCTATTATGTTGCGGTTACATTGTACTTAGGGTACCGAAGTGAAACCCTTAGTTACATGAGTGACTGGGTGAAGTTTGACAAGCTATAGCAATTGGATGATTGCGAGAGTAGAGCTGTGTAATTTGCGGTACACTTTTCGTTCGAAGTGTTAAGGATTGGTTGAAATCCTTCGTGTGCCGAAGATTGGAGCGAGATGTAGTGATGGGTCGTGTGAACCCAATTGTTGGTAAAGTCTACCTTTGGTAGCATTGTACAGGTATACGAGATGCGGTTATGGAACGTAATTCCAAGTGGGGGAGTTACACTCCCGCACGAGGAGGTTTTAGTGTGAGATTTCGGACAATGCTTATGGTAGATCCGAAATTTATGTCGGGACCTAGATTTGGTCGATTTGTGGTGGAGTACAATTTCGGTAAAATTGTACCTATGATTTTGGATTTGAATTATCACCAAGGTGGTAATGTGGTAAATCTCGTTGAGAGATAATGGACGGGTATGGCAAGTAAGATAGAATCCCTCCGTTAAGGGATGTGCGTGGTGGATTCTCTTATAGAGAATTATTGTTTTGTGCCTATGTTCGATATAGGTGGTTCTTGCTCGATTGTGTGAATGGTTACTGGTATCCGTTAGGATTCACTATAGCGTAGCAGAGCGCGATGTTACGCTACTCGTTGTTCGAGGCCAAAAGGGCGTTGATTGGTGAAGCATGACCTTAGGGGTCCGCTGACTTCATCATGGTTATCGATTGGTGAAGCATGACTTTCGGGGTCCGCTGACTTCATCATGAGCGTGGTGTTATATCGGTGAAGCATGACTTTCGGGGTCCGCTGACTTCATCAAGGGAGTAGTGTTACGTCGTCATGGCATAACATTATCGGGAAATGCGAGTACCGGTGGGAAATGAGAGTACCATTCATGAGTTGTGTTGTGGGACGTGAATATCGGGTTGTTCGTATTCACAATATTTCGGGTTGTTTCGGCCATGTTGTGTTGTGATCTATTGGTTGTTTTATACACCAATGGTGGGGTTGTAAGGACCATGTGGTGTGATCTATCGGTTGTTTTATACACCGATGGTGGGGTCGTGAGGACCATGTTGTATGATTAGTGATGCGATAGCCGCGCTTCGCTCACGTGTTGTTACGGGTGTGACAATAGTCGATTTTGTACACCTTGGGTTAGCGTTGTCATGGTCGTTTTGGGCGCTAACGGTTTTAGCCATTTGATTATGATGTTACGGTAGTTGCGTATTGGTCGTATTGCGCACTACAAGGGATGTTAAGTGGTGAGTGTTATCCGTAAGGATTCGTTTTATTTAGGTCTGCTTCAGTTTGATGGTTGACCTTATCTTGGTTTGTGGTTGTTACTAGCGATGTACTTGGTATGGTACGCTAGGGGTCGATATCTCGGTACGAGATTGGTTGAGTTTTCCCGATATGAGGGATTGAGTTAGTGCTAATGCTCGGAAATTGTAGAATTTGATAAATCGCGGGTGACGATTTAGTTGTTAAGGGTAACTCTTTGAGAAGAATTGTCTAATGGATCGTTGTAGACTTCGGTTGTTGCGTGTATTGTACGTCTCAGAATGCGAGCAAGTGTGTAATTTGTCATTGGATTAACCTTCGGGTTAGTGAAATTGTGGTAGAAGTCGGTTTGAAACGCATGTTCGAGGACCATTGAGTGTGGGTCCGTTTGGGTTTGTGACTAGGATCACGAGGACGTGATCGAATTTAAGTGGGGGAGAGTTGTAACACCCCGTTTTCCCCGTATATGATTTATAGGTAAATTGGGTATGTACGAATGGTGTAAGAAAGGTTCGGGGCGTTTTCTAGTATTAAAGCTTTGGGTGCGAGAAGTTATGACAGGTCACGCCTTGGGTCGCGGCGCGACACAGAAGGCCGCGGCGCGGCATTACACTAGAATCAGGATCAAAAAGCTTGTAAACAAAGTCACCAGTTCGAGGCAATCGTCGCGGCGCGACGAATTAGGCCGCGGCGCGGCAATACGGGCAGACTGGCACCGATTTTGTGTAATTTTAAATGAGGAGCAAGGGCATTTTAGTCTTTTCACGTTTGAGCCAGATTTGGGGTTTTAACTTCATCCACTCATTCATTTTCTTATTTTCTTTTATCTTTTCTTTTCATTTTCTCTCAAGAAAACTCAAACACCCAAGTGATTCAAGTGGAATTTTGGAAAGGAAGAAGCGGGTTTTGATCTTTGGTGTAGTTGACTAGTTTGTTCTCCTCGTTCTTAGCTGCACGGTGATACTAGTAGTAAGCTCTAACTCCGAATTTTATTTTCGTGTTCATCATTCAAATTAGGGGCTTTTGATTGTATGATTAATAGATGGAACCCATTTAGTTGTTAATTGGAGATTAACACCAAGATTCGGGTTTGTAAGTGTTAGAGGCGGGTTTTGGGTTGGTTAATGATTTAACCATGTTTAAGACTCGTAAATGGTGTACAATCACTAGCATTAGTGATTATTGGTGTTTTGGAGACTTTTAGGGTTTTCGTGGTTGACTAATTTTGACTAGAGTCAAAATTAGGGTTTGTTGAGGATTATGACCCGAATGTCGATTCGATGCGGTTTGTAAACTTAAAATGGATTAAATTGATGTATAAAACCGAGTTAAACATGTTTTGGTGTAAAAACTTGTAAATGGTGAGATTTTGACCTTATGGGTCAAAATTAGGGTTTATGGGCGATTTTGAGAACGATAAGTGTTTAACACTTGTGTTCGGGTTTAATTGGCATATTAGGACCATTATCACTTGTGTTAGTGATTATTGGGTAGTTTGGGCGCCGTTTGTCCTTGGAAGTGGATTTGGGTCGAAATTGCACAAAGTGTCATATAGGTTGGTTTGTAAGTCAACCCTAATCGTGTTATTGTATTTGTGATAATAGAATAGGTACTTTCCATTGGCGCGTTGCGGATTATTCGGAAGCATTCATCAAGACGACAAGGTAAGTTTTAATATCCTATATGCATATGTATGTGTAGGATGGGTGCGGGTCGGGGTGAAGTGTTTCTTGGTTATAGAGCTCACTTCACATATAGGTGGATTTGATGGACTTGTGTATAGGTCTAATTGGCACGGTTGTGCGTTTTGGTTGGCCACCTTTGGCGGGGTACACAATTTGTGTGTACATTATCACACGCGGTATGATGTGGATTATATAACCCCAATGGCGAAGGGTTAATATTGTGATGCGGACTTAGATATAACCCCAATGGCGAAGGGCAGTATTGTGAGTGGAATAATTATACGTATGTGTATATGGCGTATTTATTTGTGAATGTTATGGTATGAACCATCGAGCCGGTAGTGCCATAATGTGTGTGTGTGATAGGATGTGAACCACGAGCCGGTAGCATCAAGTGTGAACCACGAGCCGGTAGCACTATAAAATAATTGATGTGAACCACGTGCCGGTAGCATCGAGTGTGAACCACGTACCGGTAGCACTATAAAATAATTGATGTGAACCACGTGCCGGTAGCATCGAGTGTGAACCATGTGCCGGTAGCACTATAAAATAATTGATGTGAACCACGTGCCGGTAGCATCGTGTTTGAACCACCAGCCGGTAGCACTATAAAAGAGTATGACTCAAATGCGTATGGTGTGAACCACGAGCCGGTAGCACCATAGCGTTATGGTTAACCTTGGGTGTTTTACGCGTTGTTATATATATATATATATATATATATATATATATATATATATATATATATATATATATATATATATATATATATATATTGTATACGTATAATGTTGTATTGACGTGATGTAGCTAACCTTATGGTTGTAGCTTATTGGCATTGTTCACAACATTGTTTGCGAACTTACTATATTGTTGGTGTTGTTAGCTTGTGCTTAGTGAACGTACGGTATGCTATGTTTAGCTTGCCTTATACCTTGATGCTTCGGTATGCGCTATTTGATTATTATTGTGGCGTGTCCATTTTATGCATATATATGTATGTAGTATATTTTCACTCACTAAGCGTTAGCTTACCCTCTCGTTGTTTATATTTTTATAGATTTGCATGGAGGCGGTGGCTCGGGTAAACGTGGGGACTAGTGGACTCGCGTAGTTTGCTTTAGAAGATGTGCTTTTGGATTTATTAGGATTGGGTAGCGTATCCCCAATCACCATGCTCGGTTTTGTGGAAACTAAATTAGTCGGGTCGTGTATCCCCGTTTGGATAATTAACTCACGTATTAAATGTTTTAAGGTTATTAAACCTTCTATTGTATTAAAGATGTTTATGGAAACACAATTGGGACCTAAAGTGTTATTTAAAGCGTATTAAAAGGAAAAAATTTATGGGCCGATTTTAATACGGGTTGGGTCGTTACAAAAAATTTATTACATCACTGCGAAATTTACCGTTTATTCTTAAGGTATAAATATCTTTAATCAATCAACCCAAAATATTTCAGAAATTCGTCAGGAGTAAAACTAGGTAATATAGCCGAAATTACT